>NC_056728.1:500018706-500068706 GCF_019279795.1 Protopterus annectens | reverse complement strand
AAGCACTGCTAACCTCCGGTTAGAGTGACTTATACTGATTTAGCTTCTCAGTTGCTTAACCTGTGTAGGCATTCCTTACCCCCGTGCAAACAAGTTTAAACCTGCTTACTGCTGCTTAAAAGTGCTTACTCCCACTTACTCCTGTGATAATTTCTTTTAAAGAAATGAGAAAGGGTTGGGAGGAAAGTGGTGAAAATGGGACACAAAGAGGGAAAGACAGTAGGGAAAATAGCTAGGGAAGTGCAGTACGGGTGTAGGGAAGGTCCATAGGTGCACATTTCTTCTACAGCAACAGTTGTGCATATACACTGAATTTGGAGATAGATTTGTACACTCAAAACCCTGAGAGAGGGTTGAGGACAACAATTTTATGCTGTGAAGCCAATTAGACCAGATTACATGTGTCCAGTGGACAAGTGTTCGAAATGGACAGCTATGTATCGGGCGAGATTTTTTTTTTGGGAGCAGATTGCCCTTTTTTTTTCAGGTGAGAGTGGGATGTTGGGGAGGGTTAGTAGGTATATTTGGGGGATTAGGTTTGGTAGGATAACAGACAAGACCGACAAGACAGCATACAGGGGCAGTATATGACATGTGTGGGGGTAAACACCTTGATGGAGAGGGGTGTCTGGAAATCAGAAATCCATGAGACACCTAGTGGAAATAGTGGGACTGAGGTCCCCACCCATGGGCAGTCACCACTGCACCTTCACAGCCCTGAAGGTGGCTGTGCTGGGGGCTGAGTAGGAGGGCCAGGCCGGCTCTCTAGTTGTGACATGAGGCCCTCAAGCTGGCATAGCAAATCTCCAAAATCCCTGCAGAGCTCTCTATGCACCACACCCTGGACCTGGCGACAGGAGACAGTATCCTGTCGGTGTCTGCTCCCGGGGGGAGGGGCGAGCCCCATCCCCTGAGGCGGTTCCACCCAAAGGTGGTGCAAGACCAGCATACAAGGAAGTACCTAGGGTGGGCCCCAGATGTGCTGGTGCCCAGTGCCATGGCCAACTGAGGTGGGATAGGTGGGTCTGCTGGGACCAGCCTTCCCAAACTTGCTATGGTGTTTCCATTTTACAACATATGTGGATTAGTAATAGTCAACACATTCCAGGGTTAGGTATAACTGCATGTGCATAGATATTCCCATTAACCTAAAACACCAGATATGGAACAGTTTCATAGCAAACAGAACACATGCATATATGGAACTGTGGCTATTACAACAGCATGGAGGTACATTGATGGCAGCATGCCACAATGTGAGAGTATTTCTACATGGCACATGCATATGTCCTAACAGTAGATTTAATGCAGCACATACCGATTGAGTTGTGTATTTAGTTTATTGTTGCAGATATAGTGGGGGGGGGGTGAAAGATGTCAATTAACAACTAGTATATTCCTGTAGTTCTCATTACTTTCCTAGTCAGTGCTGTCGTCTGTATCTTACAGGTATTGACCCTATGGTCTTAGTTTGGACAGTTTGGACAGTGGTATGGATGTAGACAACTATATTCATGAAATGTGTTTTACCTGCAGTACACACCTCTTAGTTGGTATAACTGGGTCTATATTATGCTATCGAAAGCTTTAAATATCGAATACATAAATATCGGCGCTAAAATGTCGTACAACCGAAATAGTGAAAGCCCACTTTATCGTACCGGACAATATCGAAATGTTTTTGTTGGCCACTTCGCAGTCGCTCTAATTACGAGTGTGAAATAAATACAAATATGTGCTATTAAACGCAAACAGCAGTTTCAGTAAATTAATACACCACTGTGAGCATGATATGCAATATCCACATAGCTGGAGGATATATGCATAATAACATATAGTGAATATATAAATGGAAATATACGGGAAGTGAATACAATCTACATTGCATGTAAAGTAATCAAAGGAGAGTGGAAATGTGACTGGTGCACTGATGTTTACACCAAAATGCTTACACCTTTAGAAGCATAGCGACAGCAGTTAGAAACTGCTCTGAAGTATATTCCGAACGATTCTTCAACACTGTTTGCATCCTGTACTCTCTTTCTGTCTTCCACTTTTTTGGTGAAGTTGCAGAACCTGCCATCAATTGAAGCCTAACTTCATGAACTCTATTCTGTTCCCTAACCAATACATCAACAACGACTGGTATGTCACATATATGCCTGCCCAGTAAACAGCGTATACATGTGTGCCAACCTTCTAAGTGATTTTGGGTCCATAGAAGTGCACTTTCATTCAGTTTTGAAATATTCCAAAATGTAATGGGAAACATGGGTGGGAAAGTTAGTATATTATATGTATTCCTTTTATTATTTGCATATATTTACATTTCTACACGTACCATGTACTGAAGTCTTTTACTTTTAAAGTATAGGTATACTAAGGTCATACATTGTTCTACAGTTTACGTCACTAAAATAATGCGGGCCAACTATGACAGTTTGATATCAGCTTTTTCAAGTGAATGAGCATTCGCTATTTCGGTTGTATGACATTTTAGCGCTGATATTTATGTATTCGATATTTAAAGCTTTCGATAGCATAATATAGACAAGTATAACTGTGGAGGTATTGTTTTTAACACTACCTAACTGTTTCTACACATATTCGCAGATTCCAGGTTGATGTTATGCACCTACCTGTCCATCTCTTATTGTACAAACTCTGGGCATGTCTTGGCCACACGCAGGTGAACCGGGAGATATTTTGACTATTGCCCTCTTAAACCTTTGGTGAATTGTACAATGACAGGTTTGTTTTCATTGACATTTTCCAAATATGTACATGCCTGACAGTCAGCTATATGACATGAAATGCTGCCTACGTGTCAAAAGATTAGCACACTGATATGCCAGGGGGACATGGTAACAGCTGGCAGATATGGGCCAATTAACTGGACATTCTGGACAATTCTGTACACTTGTGGGGTATGATTCTGCATACAGCTTACTACCACTCCCAGGATTCTAACCATGGCTTTGTCTGCTAAAAATAAAACAGTGTCCACACTATATAGATATTGCTGTTTATCTTTTGCCTGATTTCTATCTATAATTCTCCTGTTGCTTTACAATCTGACCTTGTAATTACAACACTCATACAGGATTTCCTAGACAGTTTTATTATGTAGCACATTGTGGGTGACAGAGATGAGTAATACCTTATTATTCAGAGCAACTGCAACGCTAACAATGCCATACAATACCAGCGTAAACAGTACCATTACAGGATATCAATCTTTTATTTCTAGGCACAGTTTTCGTATCTGACAGACCTGTGGGGACAATGCTTGTTAGCACTACCTGAATGTTGCCACACATATTACCAGATTCCACATTAGTATTATGCACATATGTCTCACTCTGTTACGCACACACTCTGGTCACAGCTTAACAACATCGGGGTGGAGATGGGACATACTTGGCTTATTACTCTCATAACATTTTGGGGAGTTGCTAGAGTGACAGATTTGTTCCTATAGATGTCTAATAATCAGTTGTATTTCTTATTTGCTGCCTAAACATCTGGGATCATCCCACTGATTTGCCAGGATGACAGGCAGCAGATATCGGCCAATTTACTGGACATTCTGGACATATCTGTACAGTTCATAGGTTCATAGGTTTATACTAGGCTATCTGCCCTAAGGCATTTATAAGCCTAGCCCAAAGTTCTGTGGCTTATGCCACCCCTTATATGAAAAAATACTGTACCCATTAGTTTTTTTGTGCCTCTGTCCAGCAGTGACACAGAGATGATTCCCGGGGTAAACCTACGATCTCCCATCCACAGGTCAAGATTTCTCTTGAACAGAGCCAGCGAGGTGCTCTGCCTCACATGGACCGGGATTTTATTCCACAGCATAGGGAGTCTCTGAGTGATAAATCTATCCCTCCAGCACGTCCTATTTATATCCGTGCTAAGGTTTAAGTCACTTGCTCTAGTGGTTTTGGTGGATTTGGATTTTTTGAGGTGGAGCATGTCCATTAATTCCGGGTTGGACATGGCCTTGTATGTCAGGCACATGTCACCTCTGAGCAGACGGTATGCGACTGAATAGAGCTGGAGTTTCTTCAATCTGGCAGCATATGGCAGATTTTGGAGTCTCTTTATCCTTTTGGTGAGGAACTTTTGGGGTCTCTCCAATTGCTGCAGATGTCAGGTGAGATACATCCCGAATGGGGCATTGTACTCGATCATTGGTCTGATAAGTGAAGAGTACAGGGAACAATGACCTCACTAGATCTGGATGTGAATCCCTTCATGATCAGGTGGGCAATGTAGAAGGTCTTTCTAACCACTTTAGCAATGTGAGTGTCAAAAGAAAGGCCACTGTCAACCTGGGTCCCCAGGTCCCTGATAACCTCTTCTGTGCTTAGTGGATTGCCACCTATATGGTAGCTTGGGGTTACCTTGTTTTTCCCGAAGGGTATGACTATACATTTTTGGCTTAACTTCAGGCCATGGCTCTGGCACCAGCTATCTGTTTCCATGAGTCCCTTCTGAAGGATATCCGTGTCCGATGCACTTTCAACTATGGCGCCCAGTTTGCAGTCATCTGCAAACTTTGTCAGCCAAAGTCCTCCCATGTTGGCCTGTACTTCTGAGAAGTAGATGCCGAACAATAGGGGCCAAGGACCGATCTGTGGGACACCACTTGCACCGACTTGGAGTCTGACATAGCCAGCAACTCTAACCCTGTGGGTTCTGTCCTTAAGCCAGTTTGCAACCCATCTTGTGACATATGGGTTTACATTTAAGCTGGTAAGTTTTTCTACAATACCCGAGTGGGGTATTGTGTCGAAAGCCTTTGCAAGGTCAAGGTAGGCTGTATGGACTGCCTTTCCTCATCAATGGCCTTGGTGACTGTTTCAAAGAAGTCGACCAAGTTCAAAAGGCATGATCTGCCCTTGACGAAGCCAAACTGGGTCGGGTCTAATGTCTGCAAGTCCCCTATATCTTTGTTTATGAGCTCCATTATGATCCTCTCCATAGCTTTGCAGACTAGACTTGTTAAGCTTATGGGGCAGTAATTACCAGGGTCCGAAGAGGCACCGCCTTTGTGGAGTGGGACCACAGTTGCCGTGACGCCACTCCTTGGGCACGTATCCTGTGGTAAGGCTGAGATTAAACAGCTGCCTTATGTGCGGGTTTAATTCCTCATTTAGCTCAGTGTAGCACACAGCCGGGACACCATCCGTCCCATTGATGCTGTGTTTTTAGCTTTAGAGAGAGCAGCTTTCACCTGTGCATTTGAGATGTCTGGGAGGCTACACTCTGCTGGGATAGTTATCTCTCCTTTAGGGGAGAGGGTGAAGTTTGCACTGAACCTGTCTGCCAGTATGTTGGCAATGTCTGTGGGTTCAGTGATTTTTGTATAATTTTGGACTAATTCTGAGCATATCTGGGAGTTTCCACCCAGGTTCCTAACATAGCTGAAAAAGGCCTTATGATTGTCCTTTGAATCCATGGCAATTTTTCTCTCAAAATTGGCCTTAGTTGATTTTATGAGTGCTCGTATTTTTACTAATAATGATCAGGGGTGACTTCCTTTATGGATTTTGTTCTATCATGTAATAGCTTTCTCCTCTTATTGTAAAGTTTGTTAATGGCTGGGGTCCACCAGACTGGACGTTTGCCCTTTGTGGAAAGAGTCTTGGTTTTATTTGGGATGGCCAGATCCATGCAGTCCTGGAGGTGTTCATAGAAGGCATTTGTAAGGGCTTCCGCAGCTTGGGTTGTGGTTTCCACTGGCTCAGGGGCCTTGAAGGATACCACACCAGTCTTGAGTAGTGTGAAGTTTGCTTTAGAGAAGTTCTTCACTGTGGTCTTTTTTGTTTGGGGTGGGGGCGGGATGTGGATTTCCAGTGAGATTAGTTTATGATCAGATCTCACCAATGAGGGATATACTTCCGGTGTGGAGCATTTTGTCCCCATGTTTGTGATAATGAGATCTAGTATATTTTCTCCTCTCGTGGGAACAGTGACTAGCTGTTCCATGGCATTTTAATTTATGAACTCCAGGAACCATTGGGCTAGAAAGTTAGGGCTTGAGTAATGTTCCCAGTCTATATTCGGGTAGTTGAAGTCACCCAATATGTTGGTGTTTGGAGATACATTTATTCCCTCCAGTGTCTTCAGGAAGGCTGTGTGGGGTTCCTGAGTTTGAGAGGGTGGCCTGTAGAATGCTACAATTTGTAGAGCAGTTTTGCCTATGGTTAGTTGCACCTGGATGGTTTCTGAAGCTTCGTGCGTTGCCACCAACCTGGAGGTGTGGGTATCCTTTATGAATATGGATACACCCCCTCCTTTTGTGGTGTGGTCCGAGTTTTGGGGCCGGAACGCATGATATGAGGTAAAACCTAATAGTGCCGGGGTGCTCTCAGGAGCCTTGAACCAGGTTTCAGTTACAGCACAGACATCAATGTTCTCCATACTGAGAAGGGCCTCGAAAAGCAGCATTTTGAGATTTAGACTTCTGGCATTGAGCAGCATTACCCTCAGTTTCTTCCCATTTTTGTTTTCTAGGGTGGTAGGTTTAGAATTTGAGCCTTGCCTAAAAAGGCACTATGGGGGTGGCAAGAGCCTTAGCCAATATCCGAATCCCAGGGGTGACAGGTGCAAGCCGTCCCTTGCGAAGCAGCTTGGCTTGTCAAGCATGTCATCCCAGGCAGACAGACAATGGATCCCCTTTGAATGACACCAGACATTAAGCCAATTGTTAAAGCTGATCATCTTGTCTCCATATTGTGGCATCATTCTTGGTGAAGGAAGGATACTGCTCAGGGTCAGGGTCATACCTGCCTGGGCTACATAATCAGAGATCTCCTCTATGTCTCTTTTCATGTAGTCCAGGGAGGTACGTCTCAGGTCGTTCACACCAGCATGGACAATGACTGTGTCATATTTGTACTTGCCGTGGAGTGACCCGAGTGCTTGTGTTATGTGGTGGATTCTAGCGCCCGATAGGCAGCTTACTGTGACCCTCTCCTTGTTCAGCCTGGTGAGTGGGACGTCAGTGTGTCTGACTATGGAGTCACCTATGACAAGTATGTTAGGTGTTGTTGTGGGGTATGATTCTGCATCCAGCCTACTACCACTCCCAGGATTCGAACCATGGCTGTGTGTGCTAAAAATATAACAGTTCACATTTCAGTTAAGTGTGCCATTTGGATTATGTTGTCTGTATTTTCACTGTTTTCTGTCTAAGTCTCTCTCAGTTGTGCTATATGACCTCTTGGGATTACAGCAGTCATATACAGACATTTCTACACATTTTATTTATGTAGCACAGTGTGGGTAACAGAACTTAATACAACAGTACTATTAAGAGATTGCAACTCTACATTGCCATATGATACCAGAGTAAACACATGCAGTCCAACTGTTAGACCTTTATTGTCAGGCTATTATGCTTTTATTTACATACAACCTATATGAGACTCTTCCTGCCATATTCTCTGGTGTATGCAGTACATGCCTTAAACAATACAGGTTTTATATAGGCAATTAACTTACTACTACCTTTAGATTAATTTCCTATGACAATACATGCAAGAATATCACTAACCTGCCTAGCATCGCAACCACTGTAATCTACAGGCATGGGCTTCCTGGTTCACAGCCCGCTCATCTGCCACTGGGAAAGAGATAAGAGGAATATTTAGCCATACCTATCGATAATATACATGAACTGGCAATTAGTAAACAGGTAGTGGACTGATACTTACACATGGCTGGGACATCCCCTGTCCTCCTAGCCTCTTGGATCCACTGATCCAAGAGATCCCCCTTTCTCCGCTTCAGGTCAACATAGTGATGCCTGACCTGCTCACCAGTTTGGAGTATGCCAGTGGCACTGGTGAGGTTACAGGCGAGATGGTCCCAGGCTTCTGCTTTTGTATTGGGAACCCTGGTACTGGCCCTGCAGCAGTCTCTGATCATGGTCTTTCACCAGGAGTCCTGCCATGACTCTGGACTCCTGGATGCCCCAACACTGCGCCTGGAAGTGCACACCCTCTCCAATACCAGTCATAGTGCCTACACGAGGAAGCTACAACCAGTTATTAGATGTATTGCTGCCTGTGGGGTTTAAATAGGGCTGATTTTCCACATTTTTCCATGACTAGATGGTTTTGAAAATGCTAAGTTATGGGCAGATATGCTTACCTAAGGTTGGCATTGCTTTAAGGGGTATACTAATGAGCAAACTGACTTAGCTGGCCTACACATTGCTTACACCTAGTAAGCAGGCCAGTGCAAAGCTTAGCGTTGCTTAAATTTTAATTTGCATACTATCTGCTGTTTGGCATTGATTTATTATTCATTACATGTTATATATGTGTTTGGTATCCATTATTCATGTGTATGTACACTCTATGGGGTCCTTGTGTTTATTAGGGGATTTCAACACTTTATCACAATGACACCTCACATCTGGACTTAAAGAACCTGAAGAGGGCTGACTCCTACTTAAGAGGACTGAATGCTGTGACTAAATCAAAAGGTGCTTCAACAAGGTATTATTTTAAAGGTATGCACACTTATACAACCAGCTCATTGTAAGTTTTTTATTTTTTATATTTTTCCCCTATCAGATTTGTTCATTATTCAATTGAATTGTACAGATTATAGGTCACATTAAAGGTGAAAAAAGTTTTGAAATGATTTATTATGGTCTCATTTCTTATATATCACAAAAAACCTGGCATTTTAACAGAGGTATGTAAACTTTTTATATCCACTGTATATGTTACCAGTGTCTGAACCAGTTTTATGGCATCTTGCATGTGACAAAGACTCTAGTTCTCAGAGTGACTTGTCCAATGTTCCTGTTCCAGAGAACATTCCGTCAGTAATCCATGTTCCTGAGAAAATCCCTGAGACTCCTCAAGCAGAACATTCCTCAGTGCCAAACCCATCCCTAACTATTATGTTACAAGGTTAGGTCACATCTCGAAACCTACTTCCAGATACATGGCAACCTGGACATGACTGCTGTTTCTTTATTAGTGTCTGCATAATTGAATGCCTATTGAAATGTTGTTGTTATATGAGACAGATCAGTGAAGAGGGAGGATGTAGATCAAAGTGTGTGATATACCTTTAAGAAGCTTTCCAGTAAGTCAGCACATGCATATAAGTGCTGAGCACATGCAAGCAAGAGTGCCATTTTGAGTGAGCAGCCAAAGTGAGATCATGCAAGTATGTAGTCAGATGGTTAGTTAGATAGATAGTTCAACTTTAATGTTCCTGCCATTCATCCTGATGTATTTGTATACAATAAACTACTTAACAGAACACCCAAGCCTTGACATCTTCTTAATGCACATAAGAAGAGCAATGGGGGTGAGGTTTGTACACTCAGTGCTGGCAGGGAAGGATAGCAGTGCCCATGATGGGAGTGAGATTCACGCAGTCAGTGCTGGCAGAGGTGGGTGGCAGTGCCCATCAGTGCCCATCAAGGGTGGTGAGGTTTGTACACGGTGTTGGCCGGGAAGGATGGCAGTGCCCATGATTGGGGTGAGGTTCGTACAGTCAGTGCTGGCAGTGGAGGATGGTAGTGCCTATCATGGGGTGAGATGCATCCACTAGGTGCTGGCAGGGAAGGATAGCAGTACACATACTGGGGGCTGAGGTTCGTACACTCTGCTGGAAGGGAAGGATGGCAGTGCTCATCACAGAGGGTGAGGTTCATACACTCAGTGCTGGCAGGGGAGGAAGGCAGTGTCCATTATGGGGGCTGAGGTTTGTATACTCAGAGCTGCCATGGGAGGATGGTATTGCCCATCATGGGGGGAGGCTCATACGATCATTGCTGGCAGGGAAGGTTGGCAGTGTCCATCATGGGGGATGAGGTTTGTACACAGTGCTGGTAGGGAAGGATAGCAGTGCCCATCATGGGGGTGAAGTTCATACAGTCAGTGCTGACAGTGAAGGATGATAGTGCCCATCATGGGTGGTGAGGTTCATACACAGTCAATGCAGCAGAGGATGGCAGTTCCCATCATGGGGTGGTGAGATTCATCCACTCAGTGCTCGTAGGGAAGGATGGCAGTGCCCAAACTGGGGGAGAGAGGTTCATACATTCAGTGCTGGTAGGGGAGGATGACAGTAACCATCATTGGGTGGTGATGTTCGTACACTCAATGCTGTCAGTGGAGGATGGCACTGCCCATCCTGGTGGTGAGGTCCAAACACTCAGTGCTAGCAGGGGAGGGTGGCAGTGTCCATCATGGGGTGGTGAAGTTTGTACACTCATTCCTGGCAGATGGGAATAGCAGTGCCCATCATGGGGGGTGAAGTTCATACAGTCTGTTGGTAGGGGAGGATGGCAGTGCCCATCATGGAGGGTGAGGTTCATGAACTCAGTGCTGGCAGGAGAGGAAAGCAGTGCCCATCACGGGGGTGAGGTTCATGCACTCAGTGCTGGTAGGGGAGGATGGCAGTGCCCATCATGCGGGAGGATTCCTACACAATGCTGGCAGGGGAGGATGGCAGTATTCATCACGGGGGTGACGGTTATACACAATGCTGGTAGGTGAGTATACCAGTGCCCATCATGGATGGCAAGGTTTGTACCCTCACTGCTGGCAAGGGAGGATGGCAGTGCCCATCATGGGGAGGGTCGTACACTCAGTGATGCCAGGGAGGATGGCTCTGCCCATCATGGGGAGGGTGAAGTTCATAGACTTAGTGCTGGTAGGGGAGGATGGCAGTGTCCATCATGGGGGATTGAGGTTTGAACAATCAGTGCTGGCAGGGGAGGATGGCAGTGCCCATCAGGGTTGGTGAGGTTCATACACAGTAATGGTAGGGGAGGATTGCAGTGTCCATCATGGAGGGTTGAGGTTTGTACAATCAGTGCTGGCAGGGCAGGATGCTAGTGCACATCATCAGTGCTGACTGAGAAGGACGGCAATGCCCATCATAGGGGGTTCATACAGTCAGTGCTGGCAGGGAAGGATGACAGTGTCCATCATTGGGGAGTAAGGTTCATACATTTAGTGCTGGCAGGGGAGGATGGCAGTGCCCATCATTGGTGGTGAGGTCCGTACACTCAGAGCTGGCAGGGGAGGATGGCATTGCCCATCATGAGGGTGAGGTTCATACAGTCAGTGCTGGCAGTGGAGGATGGTAGTGCCCAGCATGGGGAGTGAGGTTCATCCACTAGGTGCTGGCAGGGGTGGATAGCAGTGCACATAATGGGGTGCTGAGATTCATAAACTCTGCTGGCAGGGAAGGATGGCAGTGCCCATCATATGGTGGTAAGGTTCGTATAGTCAGTGCTGGCAGAGGAGGATGGCAGTGTCTATCATGGGGTGGTGAGGTTCATACAGAGTCTTTGCAGCAGAAGATAGCAGTGCCCATCATGGAGTGGTGAGGTTCATCCACAGTGCTAGCAGGTGAGGGTGGCAGTGCCCATCATGGGGTGGTGAGGTTTGTACACTCAGTACTTGCAGGGGAAAATGGCAGTGCTCATCATGGGTGGGTGAGGTTCATGCACTCAGTGTGGGCAGGGGAGGATGGCAGTGCCAATCATGGGGGTGAGTTTCATATCTTCAATGCTGCAGGGGAGGATGGCAGTGCCCATCATGGGGGGTTGAAGTTCATATACTGATTCCTGTTAGGGGAGGATGGCAATGGCCATCATGTGTGGTTGAGGTTCATACACAGTGCTGGCAGGGGAGGATGGCAGTGCTCATCATGGAGGTTGAGGTTCGTACACTCATTGCTGGCAGGGGAGCATGCCAGTGCCTATCATGGGTGGTGAGGCTCATATCCTCACTGCTGGCAAGGGAGGATGTCAGTGCTCATCATGGGGGAAGGTTTGTGCACTCAGTGATGCCAAGGGAGGAAGGCAGTGCCCATCATGGGGAGGGTGAGTTTTGTACATTCAGTGCTGGTAGGGGATGATGGCAGCAGTGTCCATCATGGGGGGGGGTTGAAGTTTGTACAATCAATGCTGGCAGGGCAGGATGCTAGTGCCCATCATGGGGGTGAGGCTCTTCCAGTCAGTGCTGGCAGAGTGGATGGCAGGGCCCATCACGAGATCGTGATGTCCATCCACACAGTGCTGGCAGGGAAGAATGGCAGTGTCCATCTTAGGGGTGAGGCTCATACACAGTGCTGGCAGGGGAGGATGGCAGTACCTGTTATGGGGGTGAGGTTCATACTCAGCGATGGTACGGGAGGATGGCAGTGCCCATCATGGGGTGGTGAGGTTCATACACTCAGTGCCTTGCAGCAGAGGATTCAGTGCCCAGTGTGGCGGGGCTGGAGGTCATAACCTCACTGCTGGCAGGGGAATGTAGTAGTACCCTTTATGAGGATGAGGTTCATCCAGTCAGTGCTGGCAGTGGAGGATGGTAGTGCCCATCATGGGGGTGAGGTTCATCCACTAGGTGCTGGCAAGGGAGGATAGCAGTGCACATAATGGGGGGCGAGGTTCGTACACAGTGCTGGCAGGAAAGGATGGCAGTGCCCATCATGGAGTGATGAGGTTTGTAAGTCAGTGTTGGCAGGGAAGGATAGTAGTGTATCATGGGTTGGTGAGGTTCATCCACTCGGTGCTGGTAGGAAAGGAAGGCAGTGCCCATCATGAGGGGTGTGGTTCCTACATTCAGTGCTGGTAGAGAAGGATGACAGTGATCATAACTGGGTGGTGACATTTGTACACTCAGTGCTGTCAGGGGAGGATGGCAGTGCCCATCATGGGGATGTTCATACACACTGCTGGCGAGGGAGGGTGGCAGTGCCATCATGGGGTGGTGAGGTTTGTACACAGTCCTGGCAGGGGAGAATGACAGTGCCCATCATGGAGGGTGAGGTTCATACACTCACTGCTGGCAGTGGAGGATGCCAGTGCCTATCATGGAGAGTGAGGTTCGTACCCTCAGTGCTAGCAGGGGAAGATGGCAGAGTCCATCATGGGAGGTGAGGTTCAAGCACTCAGTGCTGGTATGGGAGGATGGCAGTGCCCATCATGGGGGGAGTGAGGTTCATATACTCAGTCCTGGAAAGGGAGGATGGCAGTGCTCATCATGGGGGGAGGTTCATACACAGTGCTGGTAGGGGAGGAAGGCAGTGCTCATGAGGGTTGATGTTCATACACTCACTGCTGGCAGGGGAGCATGCCAGTGCCCAACATGGGTGGTGAGGTTTCTACAGAGAATATTGTTTTTCTAACGGTGGACATTAAAGACTTGTTCACTACTATCCCAAAGGGTGAGGGTCTCATGTTATTTGAACAGGTACTATTTCAGGAATCTGAGCTGGAACATGACATGGCTACACTAATCTGTGAGTTGATAAGCATAGTCCTGGACAATAACTTTCTATGGTCTGAGGGAGAATATTATCAACAGATCAGAAGTGTAGCCATGGGGCAGTGTGCTCACCTGTGTATACCAATTTGGTTCTTCTGGGTTGCGAGAATCTGTATGTAAAAAGTTGTCCTTTTTGGGGTAATGTCAAGTTGTATGTATGCTATTTGGAAGACACTTTTATCCTCTGGGAGGGTAGTGAGTCTGAAATCCCTAAGTTTATTCAATATTTAAATTCGAGCACAGACTTTCTAGATTTCACATACCAGTATGATACAAAAGGTGTAAATTATTTGGATATCTATATTTTTAAAGGGGTTGATGCCTTCAGCTCCAAAATTTACAGAAAGGATACTTTTTGTAATGCATATTTGCATTTCAGAACTAATCACACTATGCGACAAAAGAAAAGTATTGTGAAGGGTCAGGCCATTAGGGTGGCCCATATAACCTGACATTTGGAAGATCTGGGCCCTGAACTTGAAAAGGTTTCTAGTATGTTTTAAGAAAGAGGATATCCCAAGCACTTGGTGGAAGACATTTTAAATGAAGTACATGTTAAATGGGGTGTTTTTTTTTTATAAACCACTTCTAGGGGTAGGTTTTTACCAAAAATGCTGATGATTCTGGGGATGGTTATCAGAACAGAAGTTTGAAAAAACCTGTGTATTGCAGTTCAATAGTAACACCAATAAAATAAAAAAACAATGAAATCCAACTGGAACATTTTTATAACTAATAGGGAGATTTTTAATAAAGTTGGTGAAAAACCTATGTTTATTAACAAGATGGGTTTAAAGCTAAAAAAAACTATTTGAAATAAAAATGGATGGGAGTGATGTGGTAGGTCGAGGAACTAGACCATGTGGAATGTGTGCACAATGTCCATATGTCATTAAACAGGGCACTATTTTTCTTAGCAATAACTTGAAAAGTAGAATAATATTTGAAAAGGGAAATTGTAATACCACTGGATTAGTATATTTGGCAGTTTGTATGTCATGTACTCATTACTATGTGGGTAAAACAGAACGTATGTTAAAAAATAGTGTTCGAGCATAATAACCATATAAAAAATAATAAATTATCCAGTGCTTTATATAAAGTATTCCTTTATTTGCCCAGGTTTTGTGAAATTTATGAAAAGACCAATGGTTAGACCACAGCTGAAGATAAAAATGGAATAATCCACGTCAGGAAATAAATCACTTGCAGCTTCACAGTAGTGCCCTTTATAAAACCAAAAGTTGTAACTGAGATGTAGTAGTCAAGGTAGGAAACGGTTCACTTGCAGTTTCACACCACTTTATTAAACAAGAGTAAGCGCTTTCCCGATCTAAGTCAGCTGATCGCTTCTTCAGACTCATAAAAACAGTTAAAGCATTGGTATTTAAAATATGGTTCAACCAATGAAAACACATATAGAACTATGATATAGACTAATTAAAATTGCATACATCAGTACATTAATTTGCTTTATATTCTGCATAAGATGAAATAAAATATACATATAACAGACACATTTTATGTAATAATCCATATTACTTAATGTATTAGTGGTCTGGATTTTAAAAAAGGTTTCAAGGAAACAGCATTGTTCAATCCAGGAGACCTATCTGCCTGAAGTAATAAAATCCATCTTTGTTCTGCTTCCTCTACCTTATTCCTTATATCACCTCCCCTCTTACTTTTATTTATTATTTCTAAAACCATGAAATTAAAAATACGTTTCCTATCTTCTTCTTCCACATGTTTTGCTAAAGCACTTGTGTCTTTTTTATTTCTTATATCTCTAAGGTGTTCAAGGATGTGTTCCTTTAGACACCTATTGGTTTTGCCTAATTAAAAGGCATGACAGACAGTGCAGAAGCTGAAATAAGCCAAAAGAAACCAATGAAAGAATGATCCTATCTGATAGGCAGGGGACTTTTCCTTGCAGAAATTGTACAGCATGTGACTATTTATATAACAAATCTACATATAAACATCCTACACTAGGATTTATAATTGATATAGATTTTTATGCTGACTGCAGAACATAAAATTTGGTTTATTTCAGCTTCTGCACTGTCTGTCATGCCTTTTATATAGGCAAAACCAATAGGTGTCTAAAGGAACACATCCTTGTACACCTTAGAGATATAAGAAATAAAAATGACACAAGTGCTTTAGCAAAACATGTGGAAGAAGAAGATAGGAAACATATTTTTAATTTCATGGTTTTAGAAATAATAAATCAAAGTAAGAGGGGAGGTGATATAAGGAATAAGGTAGAGGAAGCAGAACAAAGGTGGATTGTATTACTTCAGGCAGATAGGTCTCCTGGATTGAACAATGCTGTTTCCTTGAAACCTTTTTTAAAATCCAGACCACTAAAACATTAAGTAATATGGATTATTACATAAAATGTGTCTGTTATATGTATATTTTATTTCATCTTATGCAGAATATAAGGCAAATTAATGTACTAATGTATGCAATTTTAATTAGTCTATGTCATAGTTCTATATGTGTTTTCATTGGTTGAACCATATTTTAAATACCAATGTTTTAACTGTTTTTATAAGTCTGAAGAAGCGATCAGCTGACTTAGATTGTGAAAGCGCTTACTCTTGTTTAATAAAGTGGTGTGAAACTGCAAGTGAACCGTTTCCTACCTTGACTACTACATCTCAGTTACAACTTTTGGTTTTATAAAGGGCACTACTGAGAAGCTGCAAGTGATTTATTTCCTGATGTGGATTATTCCATTTTTATCTTCAGCTGTGGTCTAACCATTGGTCTTTTCATTTTTTTCGCTTGAGGTGTATACCAGGCGTTTATCCAGTTTTTATTTTCTTTCACGTGTTTTGTGAAATTTATGTTTGGAATCTTGGACATTGTTAATATGAATCCAAGGGGTGGAGATTGGAAGAATCTTCTAAAGAAAAGAGAAACTTAATGGCAGCTTAGGTTAGCTGCCATGTTTCCACCTGGTTTGAATGAAACTGTTTCCATCGCTCCCATGTTGTTGGAAAGAGCAAATAGATTTTAGTATTTTGGGTATGATTTAATGCAATACATTTTTAAAAAAGTATTTATTATGTTATTATGTCATGAGGTTTGTTACTATATGTGGGTTTGACATTTATATAAGATTATATGTATTAAATTTTAGTATAGGTTTATTCAATGCATTTATTATAATATGATTTTGTCCCTTTAATGCTATGTAACAATTCCTGGGATTAATGAGGTTCAGTTATGATGTCATTAATTGGATGTATTTCAGTGGATTATTTTATGTAGGAAGTTGTATTCTGATGAAGTCTCTTACAGGAGATGAAAGTGCTAAATATCAATAAAGTATTACATTTTTATTTTATTTCCTGAGTACATTTAACATACGGATTTTTTTTTTAGTTATTTTAGTGATAATCCTGTGGTTAATATTGATGTGGTGATTTTGGTGTTTGTTTTATGGTTTGCACACCATACCATCTGTTCTCTAGGCTTAATGGATATTTTGGATGTATTCAACCTTTCTGGGACTGATGTTACCGAAGAGGCCAATGCCGAGGTGAAGCAGTTGAGATTTGAAGTTTCTCAACTCAAAGGGGAGCTAACTAAGTTAATTGAGTAATTTTCGCAAAAGGAAAACTTTTCATGTCATGCCACTGTCTTTTATGGGTTCACAGTCCCATATACATCCTAATAGCTGTGGTTCTACTAGTACTCAGGTTTGTTCCACTTCAAATCACCCTCCTGCTGATTTCAGAGGAAATGGTAATGCTATTGGTCGTGCGGGTCACATGGTAGTTGATCTGGGATTGCAGCAAGAAGTAACAGTGGCTTCAGGGGAACGGAGCCATAATTTGGTTAATTCTTCAACTTCTTCTACTTCTTTACCCTAGGACATTCGTTTGAATCAGCAAGGAGTGTTAAACTGTTCCAATTCGGCTGGCGATAATCGTTTGGTGCAAGGTATTGTTAATCATAACAAACATTTTGCTGTTAACAATGCTAGTACTTTACATGGCGAGTTTGATACCTCGCAAAGGTGGGGTGATGAGGGACAAGGCCAAGTGGCTGTTAATTTTAAATTTACAAACCTTTTGAGCAAACAGTTTAGTTTTTTGGACAATGGTGTTGGTTAAATAGAGTGCGATAAAGAACCTACAGTGTTTGAAGCATGCTCGCTCAAGGACTTGATTTTTCGGCTTGAAAAGAGACTGTTCAAATTTAAAACATTACAAATGGACATTGCCTACTTGAATCAGTGTATAAGTTTAAAAATTATACCATAGGGTCTAAGATTGTATAAATTTCCCTTTGGTGTGACCTATAATGAGGAAATTATTGATAATTTTGTACAATGCTTTGATGAAGTAGGATTGAGTTTGCTTAAAAAAACAGTGTTTTATTATGAAAAACAGAAGGATGTGATAACTAAGGAGATAGAGGTTTTGGACAGCAAAATTAAATCTGAAATATTTTTTTAGTACAATGCAATGTATTTTAAAGTGTTGGATAATAGGTTCATAGGTTCATAGGTAGATACTAGGCTATCTGCCCTAGGGCATTTATAAGCCTAGCCAGAGTGTATTGGCTTCCGCCTCCCAATTAGATTAGCCTGCTTTGTTTCTGTAAAGTAGGTCACAGAAGGTCCCCTTTTAAGATTAGTTTACTGTGCCTCTGTCTAGCAGGGACACAGAAGAGATCCCAGGGGTGAATTTGCGATTTCCCATCCACGCGTCCAGATTTCGCTTGAAGAGGATCAGCGAGGGGCTATGTCTAACATGAATTGGGATTCTATTCCAGAGTGAGGGGAGCCTCTGGGAAATTAATCTGTCCCTCCAGCATGTCCTATTTATTTTTGTGCTGAGGTTTAGGTCCCTAGAGCATGTAGCTCTAAGGGACTTGGATTTTTTGAGGTGGAGCATGTCCATTAATTCTGGGTTTGACATGGCTTTGTACATCAGGCATAGATTGCCTCCGTGTAGGCAGTAAGCAACTGAGTAGAGCTGGAGTTTCTTTAGTCGAGCTGCATAGGACATCTGTTTGTACCCCATGATCCTCTTGGTGAGGTACTTTTGGGGTCTCTCCAGTTGCTGCAGGTGTCGGGTAAGGTACATCCCAAAAGGGGCATTGTATTCAATTATGGGCCTGATGAGTGATAAGTAGAGGGGCACAATGACCTCTCTTGATCTAGATGCGAACCCTTTCGTGATAAGGTAGGCTATATAGAAGGTCTTTCTAACCACTTTGGCAATGTGATTATCAAAGGAGAGATTACTATCTACGTTGGTCCCCAAATCTCTAATTACTTCTTCCGTACTTAATGGATTACCACTTATGTGGTAATTTGTGGGCACTTTGTTTTTCCCAAAGGGGATGACTATGCACTTTTTAGCATTTAGCTTGAGGCCGTGGCTCTGGCACCAAGCATCCATCTCTGTGAGACCCTTTTGGAGGATGCTTGTGTCAGCTGGAGATTTGATTATGGCCCCCAGTTTGCAGTCATCTGCGAACTTTGTCAGCCATAATCCCCCCCGTATTAGCCTGAACCTCAGAGAAGTATATACTGAACAAGAGAGGTCCCAGGACTGAGCCCTGTGGGATGCCACTTGTAACTGGTTTGGATTCAGACATGGCACCTGCGATTCTGACCATTTGGGTTCTATCTCTGAGCCAGTTTGCAACCCATCTTGTGATATAGGGGTTGATATTTAAGCTGGTAAGCTTATTTATGATGCCCGAGTGGGGTATTGTGTCGAAGGCATTTGCGGGGTCCAGGTAGGCTGTGTGGACTACCTTACCCTCATCTATGGCTTTGGTAACTGTTTCAAAGAAATCAACTAGGTTTAAGAGGCAAGATCTGCCCTTAACAAAGCCAAATTGGGTAGTGTCCAATGTCTGGAGGCTCCCAATGTCTTTGTTTATGAGTTCCATGATAATACGCTCCATAGCTTTACAGACCAGACTAGTCAGGCTTATGGGCCGATAGTTTCCAGGGTCCGTTGTGGCACCACCTTTGTGGAGTAGGACCACTGTAGCTGTACGCCATTCTTTGGGTACATATCCTGTAGTAAGGCTAAGTTTGAACAGTGAATTAATGTGAGGGTTCAGTTCTTCTTGGAGCTCATGTAAGACACAGCCTGGGACACCGTCCGGTCCCATAGATGCTGTGTTTTTTGCTTTGGAAAGGGCAGCTTTCACCTATGCATCTGTGATGTCAGGGAGGTTACATTCAGTTGGGATAGGCATTTGCTCCTTTGGGGGGGAAGGGGGGGGGAGTTTGCACTGAATCTGTTTGCCAGGATGTTGGCTATGTCTGTAGGTTCGGTATATTTTGTACCGTTATGCAACAATTCAGAGCATATCTGGGAGTTTCCGCCCATGTTCCTGACTTAACTAAAGAAGGCCTTGTGTTTATCTTTAGTGTCTAGCGCAATTTTTCTTTTGAAGCTGGCCTTTGATGATTTTATGAGGGATCGAAGTTTCTTGCTAATACTGATCAGAGATGCCTTCCCTTTTTGGGATTTTGCTTTGTCATGTAGTAGCTTCCTCCTTCTGTTGTATAGCTTATTTATGGCCAGGGTCCACTAGACCGGTCTCCTGTTTTTGGAGGAGTGAGTCTTGGTTTTATTTGGGATAGCATGATCCATGCATTCCTGCAGGTGCTCATAGAATGCATTTGTAAAGGATTCTGCGGATTGGGCTGTATTATCCTCTGGCCCAGTGGCTTTGAAGGATTCCACCTCAGTCTTGAGAAGTGCAAAGTTGGCTTTTGAGAAATTCTTTACAGTGATTTCCTTGGCTGGGGTTGGGGACGGGATATGGATGTCCCGGGAAATTTGTTTATGGTCTGATCTTACCAATGAGGGATTTACCTCTGGTGTGGAACATAGAGTCCACATGTTGGTGATGATCAGGTCCAGTATGTTGTTCCCTCTTGTGGGAGTGGTGACCAGTTGTTCCATTGTGTTAGATTTTATAAATTCAAGGAACCGTTGGGCGAGGGTGTTTGGGCTTGAGTAGTTTTCCCAGTCAGTGCTTGGGTAGTTGAAGTCACCCAATAACATAGTGCTTGGAGAGACCTTCATATTTTCCAGTGTCCTCATGAATGCCAAGTGGGGTTCCTGTAATAGGGAGGGTGTTCTGTAGCAGGATACAAACTGAAAGGCAGTTTTGCCCGCTGTTAGTTGCACATGGATGGTTTCTGATGCTTCGTGCAGTGCCACTAACCTGGAGGTGTAGGTATCTTTGATGAATATAGATACTCCCCCTCCTTTTGTGCTTCGGTCCGAGTTTTGGGGCCGAAATGCATGGTATGAGTTATAACCTGGTAGTGCTGGGGTGCTCTCAGGAGCCTTGAACCAGGTTTCTGTTACTGCACAGGCATCAATTTTCTCCATACTGAGGAGAGCCTCGAGTGCATGCATCTTGAGGTTTAGACTTCTGGCATTGAGTAGCATTACCTTTAGTTTTTTTATCCTTGGGTTGTCTATGGAGGTGGGCTTGTCCTTTGAGCCTTGCCTAAAAAAGGCACTGTAGGGGTGGCAAGAGCCTTGGCCAGTATACGAAAGCCTAAGGGTGACAGGTGCAAGCCGTCCCTAGCAAAGCAACATGGCTTGTCAAGCATGTCATCCCAGGCAGACAGACACTGGATCCCCTTTGAATGACACCAATACTTTAGCCAATTGTTGAAACTGATCATTTTGTCTTTATACTGTGGCATCATTCTTGGTGAGGGCAAGATGCTACTCAAGATCAGGGTCATACGAGCCTGGGCTACATGGTCAGAGAGCTCCTCTATGTCTCTTTTCATGTAATCTAGGGAGGTACATCTCAGGTCATTCACACCAGCATGGACAATGATGGAGTCATACTTGTACTTGCTTTGGAGTGACCTGAGTGCTTGCATTATGTGGCAGATCCTGGCACCCGACAGGCAGCTTATAGTGACCTTCTCCTTGTTCAGTCTGGTGAGCGGGACATCAGTGTGCCAGACAATAGAGTCCCCTATAACAAGTGTATTTGGTGTGTTGTTTGGCCTTAAGGGCTGTGACTGTGAGGCACACTGATTTTGTGAGATATGTGATTCGTGGGTATTGTTGAGGGGTGGCTGTTGCTTGGATATCTGCTTAGGAGGTCTTTGCTGTTTAGGCAGAGTTTTATTTAGAGCCTCCGAGTATGTTTTTGTGTGTTTATGTGTTGGGTATGCAGATGCAATAGGTCTGTGTGAGACTGGATTTGTGGTCTGGGTGGTTACCTTTTCCTCCTGACTGACTGTGCTAGTCTTGGGTTGAGAGAGCTCTGCCTCCAGTTTGGTTGTGTAACTGCATCTCTCACATGTATTAGAGTTTGTTGGAAGGAGGAGAGGGTTGTCTGTGTACATAAGGCAATTGTAACATTGCCTCAAAATTCCCAGATTCACCAGCTGGACTGGAGAGTAACCTTGAAACTGACCCTTGGACATACCAGATTAGTATAGGGAACTGTTTTTTTACTGAACAGATTAGGGAAGGGAAATGATTTTTCACTTGATCAGGAAGGACCAATCGGGAGCCTAATACTTATGAGAAGTCAAGGAGGGTATAGTGCTTTAGTTAGTTAGTGTTTCCTTATAAGAGCTGAGCAAGTGCAGGGCTTTAGAAAGGGAATAGAGTGATTACTTTGAGAGTTTGAACAGTTCTAAGGGAAAAAGTGAAGAGCAGACTTTGTGGAGCCTGGAAAAGTTTAAACCTGTTTAGGCGGCGCTGCTCGACGCTGCTCAGTGCGCAAAACCGCACAAAAAGAGAGTTGTAGGGTTTTAAGAGAGAAAGATCAAGGAGTTTAGAATTGACCCAAAATGGATAAGGTGGAAAAGTGATGTTATAACATTTTTCAAAAGAAAAAACATAAATTGGATAGAGATCAGAAAAGTTATTTAAGCAAACAAGTGTATCCTACTAAACAGTTATATTTCTCATGGTGAAGAAGGTAGGGAATTCAGTAGTTATAGTAAAGCAGTTAGAAGTGGTGATGCTTGGAACATGAATGGTGAAATGGGGGAGCGGGAACAGGATTTTCCAGTAGTCAGATGCTCGAAGAGATTAGCACAGCATTATATGGAGAAAGGGGAATACAACAAGAGTTATTACCAGCCAAAGAGGAATGTATACCCCAATGGGAACAGGTACAGGAATTAGCATATATGAGGCAGGATCTTGTGAAAACAAAGGATGGGTTCACTATTTTATGACTTTACAGATAGAACTGTCACTGATGATTATTTCCGGCTATTCTCTAAGGGAATAAAATTTATGCCCTCTTCCAAGGGTGAATTAGTGGATAATATCATGGCCCTGAAGATGTATACTAGGAAATTACATTTTGAAATTATGTTGGGTCATAAGGAAAATGAAAATACAGTGAGTTCTAATAAATTAATTTCATTACCCAAGAAAAGAAGTACTTACAATCCACCCCTGCACTCCTAAGTGGAAACGTATGAGAAGCTGGTTTTGGAAGATATTTATTGTATGGCTCATGATTATAACAGGAGACAAGGTAATTTAACAGAGGGAGAATATAACCTTTAGATAAACAGATTTGTGTTATGGTCCCTGGTAAAGGGAGAGGGGTGGTGTACAAAAGTTTGGATTATTTGAATGAAATGCAGAATTTGCTGTTTGATGCGACAACATATTTGGGAGTTTCTAGAAACCAAATCAATATTTCCTATTCCACGATTGATTCATATCTTGAGGAGTATTTGCTGGATGAGGGAATAGATTCTGATTTATATGACTTTTTGTATAAAAGAGATTCTGTGATACTGGTATTTTTCGGTATACCTAAGATTCATAAAAATGTTTTGAAACCTCCATTTAGACCCATTGTAGCTGCTAGGGGCTCAAAAATTCACCCTTTGGCTGTTTTAATTGATTTCTGTGTACAACATGTGATCGATAAGACTCCACACTTAGTAAAGGATTCTTGAGAATTTTTGGGTTTGTTAAAAAAAGAGTTGTGGACAGAGAATATTGTTTTTCTAATGGTGGACGTTAAAAACGTGTTCACTACTATCCCAAAGGGTGAGGGTCTCATGTTATTTGAACAGGTACTATTTCAGGAATCTGAGCTGGAACATGACATGGCCACACTGATCTGTGAGTTGATAAGCATAGTCCTGGACAATAAATTTCTATGGTTTGAGGGAGAATATTATCAACAAATCAGGGGTGTAACCATGGGGGCAGTGTGCTCACCTGTGTATGCCAATTTGGTTCTTCTGGGTTGGGAGAATCAGTATGTAAAAAACTGTCTTTTTTGGGGTAATGTCAAGTTGTATGTACGCTATATGGATGACATTTTTATCCTTTGGGAGGGTGGTGAGTCTGAAATCCCTAAGTTTATTCAATATTTAAATTCAAGCACAGACTTTCTAGATTTCACATACCAGTATGATACAAAAGGTATAAATTATTTGGATACATATATTTTTAAAGGGGTTGATGCCTTCATGTCCAGAATTTACAGAAAGGATAATTTTTGTAATGCATATTTGCATTTTACCCTATGGGACAAAAAAAAAAGTATTGTGAAGGGTCAGGCCATTAGGGTGCCCCGTATGACCTTACATTTGGAAGATCTGGGCCCTGAACTTGAAAAGATTTCCAGTATGTTTTAAGAGAGAGGATAGCCAAAGCACTTGGTGGAAGAAATTTTAAATGAAGTATATGTTAAATAGTGTGTTTTTTATAAACCACTTCTAGGAGTAGGTTTTACCAAAAATGCTAATGATTCTGGGGATGGTCATCAGTACAGAAAGTTTGAAAAAACATGTGTATTGCAGTTCAATAGTAACACCAATAAAATAAAAAAGCAATGAAATCCAACTGGAACATTTTTAGAACCAATAGGGAGATTTTTAATAAAGTGGGTGAAAAACCTATGTTTATTAACAAGATGGGTTTGAACCTAAAAAAAAAACTATTTGAAATGAAAATAGATGGGAGTGATGTGGTAGGTCTAGGAACTAAACCATGTGGAATGTGTGCATAATATCCATATATCATTAAACAGGGCAATATTGTTCTTAGCAATAACTTGAAGAGTAGAATAATAGTTAAAAAGGGAAATTGTAATACCACTGGATTAATATATTTGACCGTTTGTATGTCATGTACTCATTACTATGTGGATAAAACAGAACGTATGTTAAAAATATAGTGTACGAGCATAATGATATAAAAAATAATAAATTATCCAGTGCTTTATATAAGCATTCTCTTATCTGCCTAGGTTGTGTGGAATTTATGTTTGGAATCTTGAACATTGTTAAGATGAATCCAAGGGGTGGAGACTGGAAGAAACTTTTAAAGAAAAGAGAAACTCAATTGCAGCTTAGGTTAGCTGCTATGTTTCCACCTCATTTGAATGAAACTGTTTCCAGTGCTCCCATGTTGTTGGAAAGACCATATAGATTTTAGTATTTTGGGTATGATTTAATACAATAATTTTTTTTAAAAAAGTATTTATTATGTTATTATGTCATGAGGTTTGTTACTATATGTGGGTTTGACATTTATATAAGAATATATGTATTAAATTTTAGAACATGTTTATTCAATGCATTTATTATAATATGATTTTGTCCCTTTGATGCTATGTAAAAATTCCTGGAATTAATGAGGTTCAGTTATGGTGTCATTAACTGGATGTATTTAAGTGGATTATTTTATGTAAGAAGCTGTAGTCTGATGAAGTCTCTTACAGGAGATGAAAGAGCTAAATATCAATAAATTATTGCAATTTTATTTTATTTCCTGAGTACATTTAACATATGGATTTTTTTGAGTTATTTTAGTGATGATCATGTGGTTAATATTGGTGTGGTGATTTTGGTGACGGATGGCAGTGTATCATGGGTTGGTGAGGTTCATCCACTCGGTGCTGGTAGGGAAGGAAGGCAGTGCCCATCCTGGGGGTGTGGTTCATACATTCAGCGCTGGCAGAGAAGGATGACAGTGACCATAACTGGGTGGTGACATTTGTACACCCACTTCTGTCAGTGGAGGATGGCAGTGCCCATCATGGGGGTGAGGTTCATGAACATTGCTATCAAGGGAGGGTGGCAGTGCCCATCATGGGGTGGTGAGGTTTGTACACAGTCCTGGCAGAGGAGAATGACAGCCCCCATCATGGGGGGTGGGGTTTATACACTCACTGCTGGCCATAGAGGATGCCAGTGCCCATCATGGAGGGTGAGGTTCATACCCTCAGTGCTAGCAGGGAGGATGGCAGTGCCCATCATGGAGGGTGAGGTTTGTACCCTCAGTGCTAGCAGGGAGGATGGCAGTGCCCATCATGGAGGGTGAGGTTTGTACCCTCAGTGCTAGCAGGAGAGGATAGCAGTGCCCATCATGGGGAGGTGAGGTTCATGCAGTCAGTGCTGGTAGAGGAGGATGGCAGTTCCCATCATGGGAGTTGGTGAGGTTCTTATACTCAGTCCTGGCAAGGTAGGATGGCAGTGCCCATCATGGGGAGGTTCATACACAGTGCTGGCAGGGGAGGATGGTAGTGTTCTTGAGAGTTGAGGTTCATACACTCACTGCTGGCAGGGGAGCATGCCAGTGCCCAACATGGGTGGTGAGGTTTGTACCCTCACTGCTGGCAAGGGATGATGGCAGGGCCCATCATGGGGAGGATTACAGTGCCCATCATGGGGGTAGGTTCGTAAAATCAATGATGCCAGGAGAGTATGGCAGTGCCCATCATTGGGAGGGTGAGGTTCATACACAGTGCTGGTAGGGGAGGATGGCAGTGTTCATCATTGGGAGGGTAAGGTTCATACACAGTGCTGGTAGGAGGGGACGGCAGTGTCCATCATGGTGTGTTGACATTTGTACAATCATTGCTGGCAGGGGAGGATGGCAGTGTCCATCATGGGTGGTGAGGTTCATACACAGCGCTGGTAGGGGAGGGTGGCAGTGTCCATCATGGGGGGGTTGAGTTTTGTACTGTCAGTGCTGGCAGGGCAGGATGATAGTGTACATCATGGGGGTGATGCTCATACACTCAGTGCTGGCAGAGGTAGATAGCAGTATCCGTTATGGGGGTGAGGTTCATCCAGTCAGTGATGGCAGGGGAGGATGTCAGCTCCCATAATGTGTGGAGGTTCATACTCAGTGCTGGCAGGGAAGGATGGTAGTGCCCATCATGGGATGGTGATGTTTATCCACACAGTGCTTGCAGGGAAGGATGGCAGTGCCCATCCTGGAGGGAGTGAGACTCATACATTCAATAGTGGTAGGGATGGATGACAGTAACCATCATTGTGTGGTGGTCATAGACTCGCTGCTGTCAGGGAGGATAGTGCTCACCATGGGGATGAGGTTCATACACTGTGCTGGCAGGGGAGGATGGTAGTGCCCATTATAGTGGGGTGAGGTTCATACCCTCAGTGCTGGCAGGGAAGTATGGCAGTGCCCATCATGGAGGTGAGGTTCATGCTCTCAGTGCTAGTAGGGGAGGATGGCAGTGCCCATCATGGGGTGGTGAGTTTTCTATACTTAGTCCTTGCAGAGTAAAATGGCAGTGTCCATCAGGGGGCGGTGAGGTACATCCACACAGTGCTGTCAGGGAAGGATGGCAGTGTCCATCCAGGGGGGGGGGTGAGGTTTGCACATTCAATGCTGTAAGGAGAGGATGACAGTAACCATCATTGGGTGGTTATGGTCATAGATTCATTGTTGTCAGGGAGGATGGCAGTGGCCATTATGGAGGAGAGGCTCATACATAGTATTGGCAGGGGATGATGGCAGTGCCCATTATGAGAGTGAGGTTCATACCCTCAGTATTGGCAGGGGAGGATGGCAGTGCCCATTATGGGTTGAGGTTCATACCCTCAGTGCTGGCAAGGGAGAATGGCAGTACCCATTATGGGGGAGGTTTGTATACAGTGCTGGCAGGGGAGGATGGCAGTGTTTATGGTGGTAGAGGTTTGGGCACTCACTGCTGGCAGGGGAGCATGCCAGTGCCCATCATGGGTGGTGAGGTTTGCACCCTCACTGCTGGCAAGGGATGATGGCAGTGCCCATCGTGGTGAGGATTACAGTGCCCATTGTGGGAGTAGGTTTGTGAAATCAATGATGCCAGGGGAAGATGGCAGTGCCCATCATGGGTAGGGTGAGATTCATACACAGTGCTGGTAGGGGAGGATGGCAGTGTACATCATGGGGAGGATGAGGTTCGTACACAATGCTGGTAGAGGGGATGGCAGTGTCCATCATGGGGGGTTGACATTTGTACAATCATTGCTGGCAGGGAAGGATGGCAGTGTCCACCATGGGTGGTGAGGTTTATACACAGTGCTGGTAGGGGATGATGGCAGTGTCCATCATGGGGGGTTGAGGTTTGTACAGTCAGTGCTGGCAGGGCATAATGCTGGTGTACATCATGGGGGTGTGAGGCTCATACACTCAGTGTTTGCAGGGGTGGATAGCAGTGCCCATCATGGGGGTGAGGTTCATCCAGTCAGTGATGGCAGGGGAGGATGGCAGTGCCCATAATTGGTGGAGGTTCATACTCAGTGCTGGCAGGGAAGGACAGCAGTGCCCATCATGGGATGGTAATGTTAATCCACACAGGGAAGGATGGCAGTGCCCATCCTGGAGGGAGTGAGGTTCATACATTCAGTAGTGGTATGGATGGATGACAGCAACCGTCATTGGGTGGTGGACGTAGACTCACTGCTGTCAGGGAGGATGGCAGTGCCCATCATGAGGGTGAGGTTCATACACAGTGCTGGCAGGGGAGGATGTCAATGCCCATTATGGTGGTGTGAGGTTCATACCCTCAGTGCTGGCAAGGAAGTATGGAAGTGCTCATCATGGAGGTGAGGTTCATGGTCTTAGTGCTAGTAGGGGAGGATGGCAGTGCCCATCATGGGGTGGTAAGTTTTGTATACTCAGTCCTAGCAAAGGAAAATGTCATTGTCCATCATGGGGTGGTGAGGTTTATACACTCATTGCCTTGCAGCAGAGGATGGCAGTGTCCATCATGAGGCAGTAAGCTACATCCACACAGTGCTGTCAGGGAAGGATGGCAGTGCCCATCCTGGGGGGGTGAGGTTTGTACATTTAATGCTGGAAGGGGAGGATGGCAGTAACCATCATTGGGTGGTAACAGTCATAGATTCACTGCTGTCAGGGAAGATGGCAGTGCCCATTATGGAGGGGAGGTTCATTCCCTCAGTGCTGGCAGGGGAGGATGGCAGTGCCCATTATTGGGGGAGGTTTATACACAGTATTGGCAGGGGAGGATGGCAGTGCCCATTATGGGGTGAGATTCATACCCTCAGTGCTGGCAAGGGAGAATGGCAGTGCCCATCATGGGGGAGGTTCATATACAGTACTTGCAGGGGAGGATGGCAGTGTTCATGGGGGTAGAGGTTCGGACACTCACTGCTGGCAGGGGAGAATACCAGTGCCCATCATGAGTGGTGAGGTTTGTACCCTCACTGCTGGCAAGGGAGGATGCCAGTTCCCATCAATGGGAGGATTACAGTGCCCATCATGGGGGTAGGTTCGTAAAATCAATAATGCCAGGGAAGGATGGCAGTGCCCATCATTGGGAGGGTGAGGTTCATACACAGTGCTGGTAGGGGACAATGGCAGTGTTAGTCATGGGGAGGGTGAGATTCATACACAGCGCTGTTAGGGGATGATGGCAGTGTCCATTATGGGGGTTGAAATTTGTACAATCATTGCTGGCAGGTGAGGTTAGCAGTGCTCATCATGGGTGGTGAGGTTCATACACAGTGCTGATAGGGAAGGATGGCAGTGCCCATCATGGGATGGTGATGTTCATCCATAAAGTGCTGGCAAGGAAGGATGGCAGTGCCCATCCTGGAGGGGGTGAGGTTCATACATTCAGTTGTCATAGGGATGGATGGCAGTAACTATCTTTGGGTGGTGATGGTTGTAGACTCACTGCTGTTAAGAAGGATGGCAGTGCCCATCATGAGGGTGAGGATCATACACAGTGCTGGCAGGGGACGATGGCAGTGCCCATTATGGTGGGATGAGGTTTATAACCTCAGTACTGGCAGGGAAGTATGGCAGTGGCCATCATGGAGGTGAGGTTCATGCTGTCAGTGCTGGTAGGGGAGGATGGCAGTGCCCATCATGGGGTGGTGAGTTTTGTATACTCAGTCCTAGCAGATGAGAATTGCAGTGTCCATCATGGGGCAGTGAGGTTCATACACTCACTACCTTGCAGCAGAGGATGGTAGTGTCCATCATGGGGTGGTGAGGTACATCCACACAGTGCTATCAGGGAATGATGGCAGTGCCCATCCTGTGGGGTGAGGTTTGTACATTCAGTGCGGGAAGGGGAGGATGACAGTAACCATCAATGGGTGGTGATGGTCATAGACTCACTGCTGTCAGGGAGGATGGCAGTGCCCATTATGGGGGGAGGTTCATACACAGTATTGGTAGGGGAGGCTGGCAGTGCCCATTATGGGGATGAGGTTCATACCTTCAGTGCTGACAGGGGAGGATGACAGTGCCCATCATGGGGGGAGGTGCGTAGTTAGTGCTAACAGGGGAGGATGGCAGTGCCCATCATGGGGTGGTGAGGTTCATCCACTCAGTGCTGGCAAAGAAGGATGGCAGTGCACATCCTAAGGGGGTGAGCTTCATACATTCAGTGCTGGTAGGGTGGATGACAGTAACCATCATTGGGTAGTGACATTCGTACACTCAGTGCTGGCATGAAGGTTGGCAGTGCCCATCATCGGGGTGAGGATCATACCCTCACATCTGGCAGGCGTGGATGACAGTGTCCATCATGGGGTAGTGAGGTTCACACACAGTCCTGGCAGGGGAGTATGGCAGTGCCCATCATGGGGCAGCATTTCATATACACTTTGCTGGCAGGGAAGGATGGCAGTGCCCATCCTGGTGGATGAGGTTCATACATTCAGTGCTGATAGGGGAGGATGACAGTAACTGTCATTGGGTGGTGACATTCGTACACTCACTGCTGTCAGTGAGGATGGCAGTGCCCATCATGCGGGTGAGGTTCATACACAGTTCTGGCAGTGGAGGATGGAAGTGCCCATTATGGGGGGGGTGAGGTTAATACCCTCAGTGCTGGCAGGGAGGATTTCAGTGCCTATCATGCCTATCATGCCTATCATGGGTGGTGAGTTTCATGCTCTCAATGCTGGTGGGGGAGGATGGCAGTGCCCATCATTGGGTGATGAGTTTCATATACTCTACCCTAGCAGGGGAGGATGGCAGTGCCCATCATGGTGTGGTGAGGTTCATCCACTCAGTTCTGGCATAGAAGGATGGCAGTGCACATCCTGAGGGGGTGAGGTTCATACATTCAGTGCTGGTAGGAAGGATGACAGTAACCATCATTGGGTGGTGATACTCTCAGTGCTGGTTGGGAGAATGGCAGTGCCCATCATGAGGGTGAGCTTCATACCCTCAGTCCTGGCAGGGGAGGATGGCAGTGTCCATCATGGGGGGTAAGTTTCATGCACTCAGTGCTGGCAGAGGAGGATGCCAGTGCACATCATGGGAGGGTGAGGTTCATGCACTCAGTGCTTTCAGGGAAGGATGCCAGTGCCCATCATGGGGGGGTGAGATTCGTACCCTCAGTGCTGAGACAAGGGAAGATGGCAGTGCCCATCATGGGATGATGAGGTTCATACACAGTCCTGGCAGTGGAGGATAGCAGTGCCCATCATGGGGTGTGAGGTTTGTGCACTCAGTGTTGGCAAGGGAGGATGGCAGAGCCCATTATGGGGGGTGAGGTTTATACACAATGCTGGTAGGGACTGGATGGCAATGCTCATTATGGGGTTGTGTGATTTGTCCACAGTCATGGCAAGGGAGGATGGCAGTGCCCATCATGAGGTGGTGAGGTTCATATACTTAGTCCTGACAGGCGATGATGGCAGTGCCCATCATGGGAGGTGGTTCGTACACTCACTGCTTGCTGGCAGAGGAGGATGGCAGTGCCCATCTTGTGTGAGGTTTGTACACAATGCTGGCAGGGGATGATGACAGTGCCCATTATGGGGTTGTGTGGTTCGTACACAGTTATGGCAGGGGAGGATGGCAGTGCCCATCATGAGGTGGTGAGGTTCATATACTTAGTCCTGGCAGGGGATGATGGCAGTGCCCATCCTGGATTGTGAGTTTTGTACACAGTGCTGGTAGGGGAGGATGACAGTGTCCATCATTGGGGATTGGGGCTTATACATTCAGTGCTGGCAGGGGAGGATGGCAGTGCCCATCATGGACAGTGATGTTTGTACACAGTGCTGGTATTGAAAGATGCCAATGTCTATTATGTGGGGGTTGAGGTTGGTACAATCAGTGCTAGCAGGGGAGGATGCTAGTGCACATCATGGGGGGAGTGCGACTCATACACTCATGTGCTTGATGTTCATCCACGGTTCTGCCAGGGGTGGATGTCAGTGCCCATAATAGCAGAGGGTGAGGTTTGTACACTCAGTGCTGGCATGGAATAATGGCAATGCCCATCATGGAATGGTGAACTTCATCCACTCAGTGCTGGCAGGGGAGGGTGGCAGTGGCCATCACGGGGGCAATGTTCATCCACTCAGTGCTGGCAGGAGTGGATGGCAGTACTCATAATGGGGGGGGGTGTGGTTTATACACAGTGCTGGCAGGGGTGGATGACAGTGCTCATAATGGGGGGCTGAGGTCTGTACACTCAATGCTGGCATGGATGGATGGCAGTGCCCATCATGGGATGGCGAAGTTCATACACAGTGCTGGCAGTGGGGGATGGCAGTGTCCATCATGAGGTGGTGAGCTTTATACACAGTGCCTAGCAGCACAGGATGGCAGTGCCCATCATCAGGTGGTGAGATTCATACATTCAGTGCTTGTAGGGGATGATGACAGTAACCATCATTGTGTGGTGATGTTCTTACACTCAGTGCTGTCAGGGAGGATGGCAGTGCCCATCATGGGGTGAGGTTCATATACTCAGTACTGGCAGGGGAGGATGGCAGTGGCTATTATGGGGGGGGTGAAGTTCATACCCTTAGTGCTGGCAGGTAAGTTGGCAGTGCCTTTCATGGGGGAGTGAGGATCATACACAGTCCTGGCAGGGGAGGATGCCAGTACCCATCATGGAGGATGAGGTGCTTACCCTCAGTGCTGGCAGGGAATGATGGAAGTGCCCATCTTGGGGGGTGAGTTTCATGCACACAGTGATGGTAGGGGATGATGGCAGTGCCCATCATGGGGTGGTGAGTTTTGTATACTTAGTGCTGGCAGTGGAGGATGGCAGTGCCCATCATGCAGGGAAGGATCATACACAGTGCTGGCAGGGGAGGCTGGCAGTGCACCTCATGGGGTGATGACGTTCATCTACTCAGTGCTGGCAGGTATGGATGGCAGTGCACGTCTGTGGGGGTCTGAGGTTCATACAGTCAGTGCTGGTAGGGAGGATGACAGTAACCATCATTGAGTGGTGACGTTTGTACACTCAGTGCTGTCAGGGAGGATTGCAGTGCAGTTCATACACAGTGCTGGTATGGGAGGATGGCAGTGCCCATCATGGGGGTTGAGTTTCATATACTCATTGCTGGCAGGGGAGCATGGAAGTGCCCATCATGGGGGATGAGGTTTGTAAACATTGCTGGCAGGAGAGGATGCCAGTGCCCATCATGGGGTGGTGAGGTTCATACTCAGTGCTGCCAGGGGAGGATAGCAATGTTCATCATGGGGGAATAAGGTTTATGCACTCAGTGCTAGCAGGGGACGATGGCAGTGCCCATCATGGGATGGTGAAGCTCGTGCATTTAGTTCTAGCAGGGGAGGATGGCAGTGCCCATCATGAGGGGGTGAGGTTCGTACATTCTGTGCTGGCAGGGGGCAATTGCAGTGACCATCATGTGGGTGAGGTTTGTACACAGTGCTGGCAGTAGAGCATGGCAGTGCCCATTATGGAGGATGAGGTTTGTACACAGTGCTGGCAGGGAAGGATGACAGTGCCCATCCTGGGGTGGTGAGGTTCATGCACAGTGTTGACAGAGGAGGATGGCAGTGCCCATAAGGGGGATGGTGAGATTCATATACACAGGGCATACTACAATTATTTGATTTCCCTGGGGCAGCCTGGTGAAACAACTACAAGATGCTACTTGAGTGAAGGAAGGATGTTCTGCTGACTTCATCCCTTTGTAGAAATGAAGAACAGTTACGCAATGACACGTACTGCATATACCTCCCATTGATGTAGTATTGGGGAAGCACAGGTATGGGAAAATATAGGAGAAAAACACTCCCCAGCAACAGTGTGATGCTGCTTAAGGCTACTTGATCTCCTCACCTGCCCTGGACTTTGATCAGTTTCTGGTTTCAGGGACATGGAGTCATTTAGACCTGGTGGTTTAAAAGATCGTAGCTCAAGTATCTAACTCTGTTCTCTAGCTTCATGTCCCTGAAACAAGTTCTTAAAATGCACCCCCTCTTACATTGATTTGCATCAGGGTTTAGAGAATATCCTTGGATATGAAATTATTTTTTTATTTTTTTTATTTTTCATTTTTATTATGATTATTATACAGTTTATGGAGGGAAGTGTAATAGTCTTAGATTAGTTTTTGCCTTGTGCTGTTTGCATGAATTCTATGAACTCTAAGAATAAGAGTACATTGTGTACTCTATAGTCCTGCTGTTTGAACTACAGCATTGGAGTTTTTTATGATGCCATTGCTAAGAGACATGCTTTATATCAGCGCTTGCTGATGAGGTGGTGAATATCCTAGGTGATTTATTGTATCTCTGTTCTTATTTGTCTGTTTGAATATGTATTAATGAGCTGGATAGTGATGCTTTTATATTTAAGAGACTGAAGATTTTACTTGTTTGCTGTTGCATTTCTTAGTTCAATGTGAAAGCAGTCACCTGTGTATTGTCATTGAATAAAATTATTTTTTTAAGTTTTTTTAAAGTCTGTTCTACTTTCAGTTGCTATGCGGGTCACAGTAAGTTGTATTGTATGATATTCCCAGCTTATGAAAGACTCCAGATAACACATTTCTTAAGCTATGAGAAGAAATGTTACCATAACTCGCATCAAAAAAGTCACCCCATTTACCCCAACATACAATACTCGGTACATTATTTAATTACATGTCATTATACCCCGGTGTCACCTTGCCCACCTTCACAGGTTCATAGGCAGCTACTAGGCATATGGTCTGGGCAACCATTAAGGAGCCTAACATTGAATTCTCAATTGCCCTAGAGCTCTGTCTAATTGTGTGACTTAAACACAAACAGCAAATTATGGTGGAAAGTTTCAAACCTTGCAGCCTTGGAACAGGAAGCAGCTTATTAATGTGTCAGAACATTAGCCCTCTAAGCAAACTGCCCAATCTATTGCTCTGTGCTAGACACATGCATATGCAGTTCTTCTTCATCTGCAAGGAGATTAGAAGTAGTCCCTATTCTCTGCCAGGAGCTGCATATAGTGACTGGTCAGCTACCATTATGAGATAATGTATCTCTTTGGAGGCTACAACATGTACCTATCATGATAATCTGCATTTGTGCTGCATTTGAGCATACAGAATATAGCTATCATATATGTGACAACTTTCTGCCAGGATGTCTGCACCTCATCAAGCAACCTGTGCTGGTCCCTTTTTCCCTTTATACAACTATATGGTAGTTAGGTCAGAGTGTGTGGGAAAATATCAGAAACATTAGAGTAATAAAGTTAATACATATCAAGAACATCTTTAATATAATGAGATATAACATAAAATATAATTACAGGAAGAGTAAACTGAAACAGTATGCATTTTGGAAACAAAATAAGTATAATTGATTAAGTATTACTTGTAATGGATATTTGAGAACACAGAGGCAAGTTCTCTAGCAGAAGTCACATGTCAACATCCAAGGAAGCATACATTTGCAGAGAGAAATAAAAAACTTCATAAAAAAACTGCATAATACTTAGTTGGTTTTCAGAGAATTAATGATCAAAAGGATGTTATGTACAGCTACTACATATTGTTGTGAGACATACAAGTCTATTGTAATTATGTTTCTGAGACAATAGTGTATATAAACACTAACACTCTTACTATGTATAATGGACTAAAAAAGAATTAATAGCATACGTGAAATGCAGTTTTTAGTACTGTGATAAAATACTAAGCCATACCACAATGATGCATTACAAGTGGAGAGAGTGGTATGATTTCTGAGTCAAAACAGGAAGATGGGTGCAATATTAAGAATGTGATCACACGGACCATAAAATGTCTAGTTAAATACACATTTAAGCAGAGATATTGAAAAGTCATTGCCACCCTTTTCACACACTTAATTGGGCTCATCTCCTAGCCTGAGCAGGACTATACGTGATAGGCATGGTGTAAATGTGCATCTGCCCATGCAGTCATCAAGACTAGCTTTAAGGGCTAAAATTGTAAAGCAGATTAGAATAAATTAAGACTGTGACTACAGAAAACAAACTCTTAGGATGTAGAATATTATGCTGTGGTAGGGGACAGTCTGGATCTAATGCGACAAGTTGAAAAGAACCAGCTTGATGCATTTTGACTCATCTGTGCTAACACCATTACTTCTGGAAGTAGACATATCACTTGGGGTGGTCTCTATTCTGCTATGGAGTTATTTTCTAGAGAAGCCCTAAGTAGGAGTGTGAAATGTTCATAGCACTGTTGCCGGGCGCTGTAGTTTTGGAGTTGATGCCAATTGATGAGAGGGTCATTTTAAAGTAGTTGTGATTTATAGAAAAGTAATCTCTGTTGTTTGTACAAATACATCTCTCAGCTATTCTGCATATTCAGACTTGTTGGAGATGATGGATGTGATACTTGACATGGTACCACCACTTACTGACTCTGTAGTTCTGTGTTCATCACATACAGTCCTGCACAGACTGGGAGATGTAATGATGTCAGTATGTAGAACAGCATAACTAGGAGATGCAACCTGCTTGGTATGAACTCAAATAGTGAATTTTTAATGGACTTCTGGACAAGACATGGCGTGTCCATAAAAACACAGCATTTGTGGAAAAAAGCCATTCATTAATGTACTTTGTTACTTAGAAGCCAGAGCAGTTATGCATCAGATCTAAGTTCATACTTTCTGGATATTTAGGTCAAGACAGGATATTGAGCTGTAAACTAATGATCAATTATGGGTGAATTAGCTCAGGCAGTCAAGGCAGCAGCCATGCAGAAACAGGAAACTGAAATCTGTAGCAATAGTGCCTTGAAGGTACCTAACAGATACTTCTGTGTGACATGAGTTCAACTCATACCTTTGGAAGAACTTATCCTGTGTACCGAAGGCAGTAATGGATATTTAATCAGAATGAGCAGCACTGTGGCACTATGAGTAAGGTTTCCTATCTACAACTGTTGTGTCCAGGGTATGTTCCCGATATTATCATTCAGTGAAGTTTGCATATTTTATCCATGCCTTTGTTTTTTTTTTTTTTCTAGATAGTCTGATTCCTTCTCACCCCAAAGAAACATGCCTCTTTATTGGCTATAATAAACAGTCCATCAGTATTTATTTATTGATTGCATTTACCCTGAAATGGATCTGATAATGTCCATTTTACTTTCTAAATTATTGAGCAAATGTTTAATAAAATGAGCTAATCAAATGTCTTGTAGTTAAGGAAGTGGCAGTATTTCTGTCCACAAAGTGGTGTTTGTTTGCCATGGAGGCAAATTAAGGAGCCACTAGTGCACATCAGTGGTTGGAGTTTGGGACAGAGGATAGGAACAAGTAGTACTGGAAGAGGCAATGTTTTGGTGGGGTTCTAGGTGTAGCAGTTGGACAATTCATGTTAATAAATGGAGGCCCTGTAGGATAATGGAAGACAAGTTCACTAACGGGATGCTGTTTAGAAGTGGATGACATGATGATAAGGTGGAGACTGAATATTCTGTGTATCAATGGCAGTGCAGCAAATCCTCTTGGCCTGTGAACCAGAACCTAATACTCAGAGTTGGGATAGAGTAGAAATGCTGTAGCAACTGTGGTAACAGAGAGTCTTCTGAAGATATTGAGAGATATCGTCAGTGTAATTGTCAACCTCATAACTATCACATTCCAATGTGAAGATAGTGCAGTCTTCATGATCTCAGCTTATGATCTGCAGCACAGTTGCAGTGGTGAAAAAAAAAACAGGACATTCAGGCAGCAGATGCAGGGTCTTAATAATGCAGGACAAAATCAGTTAATCTTGATAACTGGGACCAAAATGTTCCTGTTAAGATAAGAACAGGAAATAAGGATTGCCTGTGTCATGATGGTTGGTAAAAGTAAGAATAATGAAAGAGAGACAATTTTAGATTTCACCAAGCAAATTGCTTAGCAAACATATAATTCACCAAGACAGACAGCCACAAGATCACATGCAAGAGTGGCAATGTGCAATGTGGGTAGACTTCTTCATAGTAAAGAAAGGGCACTGGGGTACAGTCAGAGATTGCAAAGTCATCCCTTATGAAACAGATAGCAACATAAACCACTGGTGGTCAAAATCAGTTATAAGCAACTGCCAGAAAAACTCTAAAGTCAAAAGAAATTTGACTGAAGAACTAGAAATTGACTGTAATGAAAGAAAATAGTCAGGGACTTGGCACCTCAGGAAAAAGGAAACAGGTGGAGTTGAAAAAGAGTGGTGGCACCTCAGAACAGTATTTCTGAAGATGATAGAACGGATATGCAGTTGAGCCAGGTGTGACAAGCCCTCTTTAATCCATGGCAGTAACTAAAGAGTCTCAATCTTCACCACTGTCTCTGGTAAGGGAGTGCCACTAAAACAGGAACAGAAATACACACTTTCCCCTAGGAGTACACCAGAAACAGGTTCCAAACCCAGGACTGGACTATATACTTCACCCCAGGTCCCTAATTGAATCTACACACTAACCACTGCAGAACACTATGTCTCAGTTCTAGGTATCTGACACACTCATTCTTAAATGTCTGATATTCACACATACACACACACTCTTGGGAAAGACTGACACAGATTTACCTGCTGTGTTTCTTTTCCCAAATTACAAGGTAACAGCTGCCATCAGTCTAATACCACAATACTCTTCAAAAGGGATGTTCAATTATATTGGGTAAAAATAGATATTGAAACAAGTGGTAGCATGTATCTTAAGCAGTAAGGCTTTCAGAGTGGCTCTGGTGTTATCTCAATAAGCATAAACACCCCCAAGTTTTTAAAAATATTAACTAAAATAACCAGCCATAATGAGAAGCAGTAAAACATTTAATAATAAATAATAGGATTTAAAACATGTAAATACTGAGTAACTGATTCCAATAAACTTCAGAGTTTCACACATAGAAAATATGAAACTAATACTGGAGGACAGATCTCACACTGATTTAAAAAAAAACTCTAACTAACTAGCTGTAGTTCCTTGACTATTTGAAGATTAGCTGTCGCTATCTAATCTAAATAACTCAGCAAGGCAAGATTATACTCTTTCTACTGCAAGGTTGGATGAGAAATTATGCCCACAGTCCAGGCTGCTGTCTGTCCTCAGCAACTGGAACAAAACAACTGTACTACTACTGCTGAACAACTCTGTAAACAACTGAATAATAACTGATCAACTGGCTCAGAACCTGCTTTTTATAGCAGATCTTTTTTCAAAAGTAACAGGAAGCTGCCATGAGAATTCTACTCTCATATCAGACTTTGAAAAGTAAAAAAAAAAAGAGTTGCAGTGAAGATTCTATTCTCCCAGCTCTGGCACACAATGACATCACATTTAGGTCAGCTGATTCTGGCACAGCATGCATTCAGAATTCTCTTTACAAATAATATGCACATTTTATTGAGCCAGAAGAACACCATTTGACATTCAAACATCTTGCATAAATCAGAGTGATAATCAAAAGACATAAAATAATTTACAAAATTATAGCTAGTCATGCTGGCATATGTAACATATGGTAATTTACAATTATTTACAAAACTTTAGCCAATACAGATAACAATATTTACTATCTTCACATTTCTCCCCTTGGAAGACTCAAGCTAGATTTTCAAGTAACCCTGGAAAATCATTGCTTGACAAAAATGGGTCTGTCTGAAAATGTATCAACCCATACCCCTTCTTCACAGTCCATCTGCATTAGCATTACTGACCCCACTATGGCGTTGTACCATCATATCATATGCTTGTAACTCTAAGGCTCACCTCAGTAACTTTGCATTTTGCTTACTGACTCCATTTAGCCATGTTAAAGGGTTTTGCTCTGTAACCACAATTAATTTTTGTCCATATAAGTAAGGTTGAAGCTTTTGCAATGCCAATACTATGGTTAGGCATTCTTTCTCCACAGCTGCATAATATTCCTACCTGGGTTGCAGTTTTTGGCTGAGATATACCATGGGATGGTCTTCTCCCTGGAGGAATCTTGGCTGAGTACAGCCCCCACTCCATAATTTGAAGCATCCATCTACTCAGCAAATTATTTGCTGTAATCTGGACTGGCTAACACAGGGGTCCTCCCAAAATTTCTTTAAGGTTTTGGAATGCCTGCTCACAGTCTGTGGTGCACACTACTTTATCAGGCTTGTTTTTCCTTGTTAGGTCAGTAAGGGGTCAGCTATTGTACTATAGTTGGGAACAAAGTTTCTATAGTTTCCTGCTGTCCCTAGGAATGCTCTTACCTGCTTTTTGGTAACAAGGACAGGCCACACCGGAATAACCTCCACTTTGGCAGGTTCTAGTCTAATCTTATCACTCCCTACTTTAAATCCTAAGTAGGAGACCTCTGCCATAGCCACCTAACACTTAAAAGGCTTAATGGTTAACCCTGCCCTTTTTTAATCTACCTAAGACCTCCCTGACATGTTGAAGGTGCTCCTGCCAGGAATGACTGTAAATGGCAATATCATCCAGATAAGTGAGAACATAGTCCTACTAAGATATGATCTACTAACCTCTGGAAGGTTGCTGGGGCATTTTTCATCCCAAAGGGCATCCTTGCAAAAATCATATAATCCACAAGGTGTTACAAAACTTGACCTCTCTTTAGCAATGGGAGTCAAGGGCACCTGCTAGTATCCCTTGGTTAAATCAATAGTGGTCAGATACTTAGCCCCACCCAGCTGTTCTAAAGCTTCATCTGTTCCAGGCATGGGATATGCATCACACTCTGTATAACTGTTTAACTTTCTGTAGTCTATGCAGACTCTTATACTACCATCTTTCTTCAGTACCAACACTACTGGAGAAGCCCAAGGACTACTGGAATCCTGGACTACCCCTAGCTCCAACATCTTTATCTCCTCCTTCAAAGTCTGTTTGACTTGCTCAGGCACCATATAAGGAGCTTGCTTAATAGGACTTTGGGGTCCTGTGTATACATGGTGCTGCACTAGGTGGGTAGGTTTTCCATTGAACGTGTCCACAAACTCCTGTAACACTGTTCATATTTCTTTAACCTGAATAGGGGATGGCCACTGAGATATTGCTACCTCTTTCACAGAAGTGTCAGTCTGAGCCACACTGAGAAGATCAGTCACCAGATCCCCCCTCAGACTCCTCCTGCCATCCACTGCAAATACTCAGCACCAGGGCCTCCCTGTCATGATATGGTTTCATCATGGTAACATGGTTCAACTTATCCCCCTGCCTCCTGCCTACCTTTTGGCACTGCTCACAAGTCCTACAGTACCCTGTTACATCCTTTGCAATCCCAAGACAATAAAAGCTTGGCATAATGTGTCTCTTAGTATGCTTTATGCCCATATGACCTGAAAAAGGAATGCCATGGGCTATGGCTAGAAATGCCAGATGGTAGTCTCTGGGCTCTACCAACTGCTGTATTACCTCACCCCCTAGCCCTCCCTCAGGGGTCCACTGTCTGTACAGTAACCCTTTCTTCCAGTATACAGACTCCCTCTTTCCTTGAGCATCAAGTATCTCCTTAGCTACCACTCTCAAGCCTCATAAAGTAGGATCTGAAAGCTGAGCCTGTCTCAACTCTGTCTTTGTAACCTTTCCCAGCTCCCTGTCCACAGGAAGCCTTGTATCTTCTGACAGCAGTGCCTCACTGTCAGCTTGGGTACTACCACTCACCTCTGTCCATGCAGTCACCTTGTCCATGGGAACACCAGTAGCTACCAGCAGCTGTGGTCCACCTTCAGGCTCACTGCTACAAGGTAGCTCCCTCCCTGAAGTAACCACATCAACAGCCCCAGCTTCAGGCGTATGATCTGTCTTGGTCTCCCCCAGGATACTAGACCTACTTGTCTGTCTCCAAGCTTGACTGCATGTAACTGCATGCACACAAGGTACTATATTATCAAAATAATCCCCTATTAAGACATCTGCAGGGATATCCTCAAACACACCTACTTGCTTGTTCCCCTTTTCACTCTCTCAGTCAAGATGAACCCTGGCCAAAGGTATTTGGAATGGGGTCCCACCCAAAGCTCTGAGGGGTGTAGACTGCTCAAGCAAGTGTTTATCCTCCTTAACCACTGCATTCCTAACAACTGTTATATCAGAACCTGTGTCTCACTTAGCTGTTGGCCTGTCTTCCATCCACTAAGATAGTATCCAAAGTTTGGTGATAGTATAGCACCTCTGTTGTTTCCAGACAACTGACATTCTGTCATTCCTACTTGCTGGCTCCCTCATCTTTTGTTTCTCCCCTTGCTTCATTGGACATTTGTATGCTACATGGCCCCTCTGATTATATTTGAAACATTTAGTCGCTGATCCTGTCCATGTGATTGATCTACTGTCTTCTCCTGTTACTGGTGAACTCGGTTGGAGTGGTTTAGATTGCTCCCGTGGGTTCCCTTATGTCCATGTGGAGCACTGGGTATCCCTTTCTTATGCAGTGGTGCCCTGTTTGTCAAGTAGAGATACCTTTTCTCCCCAACTTATTTACAGAGTTGCACTCTCAGTCTGCCAACCAGATCCTCATATCCTTAGGCAAAGTGCTGAGAACTTCTTCCCTCACCAAAAGGTCTGCCAGTCCTTTAAAAGTGGTGACCTGGTACTCACTCACCCACCTGTGAAAGTAAGTACTTAAATCAGCAATGTAATCACATACGCTTTCATCTGCCTTGCATCTATGTTCACCAAACTTTTTTCTATACATTTCAAGGGTTAATTTGAAGCAATCAAGTAAACATTGTTATACACTATTGTAATTCAAACAATCAATATCAGATAGTTTAGCAATTGCATTAACAGTTCTACCATGGAGTAAGGGGGTCAGAAACAGTACCCAGAGCCCTTGGTCAACATTATACAATTTACAAACCCTGTTGAATATATAAATAAAACAATTAAAGTCATCTCCCTCTATGTACTGAGGAAAAGTTTACTGACCTTTATGACTTCTGGGGTTCAGTTTTCCCTCCCTCATTATCTCCATGACCCTGTTGAAGGGTTAAAATCTCCTTTTCATGTTGTCTCTGCCTCTCATTTTCTTCCATCCCCAAATGCTACCATCTCTCCTTGGTCTCCAAGTGCTGCAGTCTCTCCTCAGTCTCTAAACATTGCAGATCATACTGACACTGCTTCTCTTCAGTCTCCAGTTCATGTCTCTTTAACTCCAGATGGATTTTAAATCTTCTGAGGAAAAGGTGAACTGTCTTGTCTTGGAAGCCTGAATATCCCCAATGCCAAACTGGATATCCTCCGAGCTGGCAGTCTGCTTGCAGCGGCAGTTAAGGCTGAGATCATTGCTTCCTTAGGCAGGTTGGCATGCACCAGTCCTTTGCCTTCCCACACCTTGGCCAACTGGCTCCTGGTGAGCTTAGTATAATCCTCTGCTGACATCTTTACCTGCTGTCCCTGACTAAACAGACTAAAAAATAATTAAAATTGTTGTGAAATGAAACTCTGTTTGTTTATCTTGTGGCTGTCGAGAGTGCACACCTCAGTGACAACTACCCAGGGACTACTAAAGCTTTGACATCAATATGTGATGAGCCCACTTTAACCTGGGGCAGTAACTAAGGAGTCTCAATCCTCACCACTGTCTCTGGTAAGGGAGTGTCACTAAAAGCAGGGATAGAAATATACAATTTCCCTTAAAGGTACATCGGGAACAGGTTGCAAACCTGGGACTGGACTATATGCTTCACTCCAGGTCCCCAAATGAGTCTCCACACTATCCCCTGTAGAACACTGTGTCTCAATTCTAGGTATGTGACACACTTACTCTTAAATGTCTTATATTCACACATACACACACTCTTGGGAAAGACTAACACAGATTTACCTGCTGTGTTTCTTTGCCCAAATGACAATGTAACAGCTGCCACCAGTCAAGTACCACAATATCCTTCAAAAGGGGTGTTCAATTATATTAGGTAAAAATAGATATTGAAACAAATGATGGTATGTATCCTAAGCATTAAGGCTTTTCAGAGCAGTCCTTGTATTATCACAATAAGCATAAGCACTCTCAAGTTATTAAAATATTAATTAAAACCATTCACAATAAGAAGTAGTAAAACATTTAATAATAAACAAAAAGATTTAAACATGTAAATACTTAACTGATTCCAATAAACATCAGAGTTTCACACACAGAAAATATGAAAATAATACTGGAGGATAGATCTCACATTGATTTTAGAAAACCTCTAATGAACTAGCTATAGTTCCCTGACTATTTGAAGACTGACTATCCCTATCTAATCTAAATAACTCAGCAAGGCAAGATTATACTCTTACTTCTGCAAGATAAGATGAGAAATTATGTCCCCACTCTCGGCTTTCGTCTGTTCTCAGCAACTGGAACAACTACTCTTCTGGAAACCATTGGACTACTGCTGCTGAACAGCTCTGGAAACAACTGAATGACAACTGAACAACAAACTCAAAACCTGCTTTTTATAGCAGATCTTTTTGAAAAATAAGCTGCCATGAGAATTACTCTCATATCAGACTTTGACAAGTAAACAAACAGCTGCAGTTAAGATTCTATTCTCCCAGCCCTCGCACACAATAACATCACATTTAGGTCAGCTGACTCTGGCATAACATGCATTTAGAATTCTGTTTACAAAGAACATGTACATGTAGTCAGCCAGAAAAATGCTGGTTGGCATTCAAACATCTTGGATAAATCAGAGTGATAATAAAAAGACATAAACTTATTTACAGAATTATAGCTAGTCATGCTGGCATATGTAACACAGGGTAATTTACAATTATTTGCAATTAATTACAAAACTTCATCCAGTCATGCTAGCATTGATAACAATATCTAATATCCTCTAACCAGGTATGGCAATAAGATACATACAGAAAACTGGTACATGAATGCAAATATTCAGGAAGTTATCAAAAGAAGAAGAGTACATGAAGCAGGAGAGAGAAAAGATGATTCAGACAAAGAGGGAATACTGATGGCTAACAAAATGGTTAAGAGAGCTGCTGCAGTAGCAAATAATAAGGCATCATAGAAACTGTACCAGTTTCTGGAAAGTGACTTAGTAGATAGCAAAATGGCCTCTATCAGTTTGCAAGACAGTGAAAAATATAAATAAGATCCTCAGAAGAAAAAAATCATAAAATATGTCTGCAACAATCTGCTTATCAGTCCATAGGGCATCAAAGTCAAATGGAGGCAGTACTTCAAAAAGCTTTTGAATGGAAAAAAACTCTGTAGAAGGTATATAGTGTTGCATGATAAGCATAAGACGAAAGAGGAAAGAGAAAGTATCCTAGAAGTAGAAAGTGCATAAGAAAGGTGAAGTCAGGGAACATAGCATGCTCAGATGAAGTCACTGCAGATATGATAAAGGTGATGCAGCTAAGATTCAATGTCTCTCTGCTCCTTCTCTCTCTCCATGACTAAAACAATAGCATTAATCCCAAGCTGATTCCTAAGAAGTATGTTGGAGGCTGTCCGGAGATCAGTTGTTTCTTCCCAAATTTTGCAGGGATCCATAGGCTTGCTGTAGTCTTTTCTTGCAGCTCAGTACATTGGAGTATTCAGCTTTGCAATGAAATGAAATATTTCCCAGAGATATAGTAACTAAATCAATAGGGGAAGTCATGTACACTTCCCAGTCAGAAAAAGCTAGATATTTGTTGATGATTTTGGCCTTTTACAATCGAGTGCCTGAGATCTCTGACTTGCACTGAGTTAAAGCGTTTGAGATGGCAGTTAGGACTTCTAAATCAGAGGTCTTTATTTTCTCCCATGAAAAAGTGGATTGCTCTTGGTAAGTGATTCCAGAGTATTTCCTTAATAAGGAAAATAATAACAAGAATCACTACTTGGGAGTTTTGTTTACAAGTCAGACCTCTTCAGCTGTAGACATTGAAAATATATACACACACTCTTGAAAAGTAAGTACATCCAGTCAAAAATTCTATCACCTAATTGTCATAAACTTTAAATACCAGACAGAAAATAACACTACCCACTTCCAGTAGGAATGTGGGATACTACTCAGAAGCACAAGTTTAAAATCTGAGAGGGACAAAAGTGACATGAATACATAAACTTCTAAATCTCACACCGGAAATGTTCTTGTGGGGATGATCTATTTAATAAAGAGCTTTAAGCATTATCATCCTCAGTGTTATAGGACTTCAGAAATTAAGTTCTCTTAACACACCGCACTAAAATAACAAAATCAATTAATTCAGTCACATGGCCTAACCTATACACAAACTAAACAATTTAAAACAATATAAATAATATCAATCCAAAACCTTTTCCTATACAAATTCACTAACTCAATCTGACACCTGTTTAGAAAATTAATCTTTATAATTTGGCTGCCCTCAGTTTCAATATACTGTTAATGGAAACCCTATTGTTCAACCCTGGGAAAACTGTTGAGGTCCATCACAGCTGCTAAACCAGCTCTCTATATTCTATTCATGTTTCCTACGGTCCACTCCTAGTATTCTTCTCAGTTTTTTCCAATATAAAAAAAAATAAAAACCTCCTAAAACTCTTGCATGTTCCTGGATGTCTATACAGACCATTATTTATGTCTTTTCTTTTAACATCATAAACATGCTCACTGATACGTTTATCCAGTTGTCTCTTAGATTTGCCCACATAAAAGGTATCACCAATGAGGCAGACAGAAAGATAAACTATGCAAAACCACAAATTCAAACCAGAAAAGGTACCAAAAATGACACACAGGAACAGCAAACAGGATCCCAATTTATTCATAAACTTTAGCGCCTCGACTTCAACAGTCTTCAAGAAGTATATGCACAAGTATTAAAACACTCTCCTTAAATACTAGCTACAATCACTTAATAAATCAATTAAAAGAAACAATTAAATCAAATACTTCCAATTAATTTCACAATTAAGACCATATGGAACCAGAGTATTATATTTAAGAATAAATAAAGATTATTTAAACAGCAATTTATCTTTCAACATAGTTTCATCACCTAACTTTACAAATTTTTTTTCTAAAATAGTAGCTTGTTATAATTTATAGTCACTATTGTGACATTCTTTAAAATGGACAGCAATAGAACTTTCTACTTTACATTTATTAATATCTCTAACATGTTCCTGCACTCAACACTTGATCATTCTTTTACTTTCACCTATATAAACTAGATTATAAGGACAACATAAAGCAAATACAATCCCCTCAGTAATACATGAAAAATTCTCCAAAACAGTGAATTTCTTTCCTCGAATTTGATCAAAAGTTTGAACCACTAAATCACAAATATTGCACTTCCCACAGGGGAATTTTCCCCTGCCTCATGGATTCTCTATTAAACTTTCATCAGGGGCAATAAAATAAGATTTTATTAATTTGTCAGCTATACTAGCTCCTCTTTCATAAGAAAAAATAGGATGATAATTCAATAACTTTTATAACTTTTCATCTCTTAACAAAAATTTCCAATAATATTTAACTTGTTCTTGTATCTGTTCACTAAGAATATTATACATCATAACCACATATAGGTTATCTTGCAATTGTGTATTCTTACTATCATGTATATATCTCACGATTAAATGTTTTATATTCAGGCTCATAACTCTTGTAAATTTTATCCAAAGCATTAAAGATATCAAAAGCATAATAATCTCTTAAAAAAGAAAAAGAGGAAGAAAAATGGATAAATCATAAATCATCAATATTATTACAAAATTACCAGATCAATATCATTACAAATTAGGTAAAATTAATTTAGATGATTTGATGAAAAACTGGCCATATATGAGGGGGGTGAATATATCACGAGATAATGAGGATGGGTAAGTGCAAAACATTGATGAAAAAACCCAGTAGACAACTGCTTGTTGTGGGCCACCTGCTAAATAATATATTCAAACTCACCATCACATCACAGTGAGGAAAAAGGGCATTTTTTCAAGAGGAAGGGTTCAAATAATCTCACAAACTTTGAGGTGAGGTCTCTTCTTTCATGTTTTGCCATTTCGCTGTGTTTTTCATTTGGTCTTCTTTCTATTCTTTTCCAAATTGTAGGCCATCAAAGGACAAATTATAAAAATATTCATGTTGGTAAATATGTTACCTTGATAAACTATGCCTGCCATACCACTGCTGGTGCATTAATAAATTGTTCCTTAAAGGTCATTAATAAATTGAGTGAAGGGGTAAATCAAGCCGAAAAATAGGGACATGCCTTCAAACACAGGTATATCATGTGAAGGAGCAAATAAGGATTGAAAATAAGTGCATACCTCCAAAATAGTTACAATTAAGAAGTCTGGCCCATGCAACCCAACTTTGCCTGGTAGTTCAGGCTGTTGATGACAGTGGCAGGAATGATTGGTGGACCCATCCTAGGGGTAAAGGTAATAGTAAGCATGTCTGTACACAAAACCAATGTCCCTTAACAATGCAAGATGGGGAGAAAGAGTTGTGCATGCTAAGCTTATCAGTGTTTGGTAGCTTTATATCGTGTATGTGAAACTGGCAGGCATTGTAAGCCATAACAGTAACTCAGTTCACTCATCCCTTACCAAGGAGGTGGAGTAGACCACAAAAATTGTTCTTATCACTGAAATACCAGTAAGAACACTAAACACCCTCATGCCTTCCTCAATGATACCACCCCTTTGGACAGCCCTTGTTTTGTCTCTTGCTGAAATTCCCGCAGTGCAGGAATGAATAGGCATTGCCTGATTAAAGGGAAAGCTTCATGTTCAGCTGGTATGGGAGGCAAAAATCGCTTAAGAAAAAAAAATGCTTCAGCTGAAAGCTGTCCTGACAGCTGTCAACACAGTTGTCACACTGTGACAGTTTAAAAGGCAAAAATGTATTCATTAGCAGTTTTACCTCTGCCTACCAACTAGTAAACATTTTTTTCTTAATTGCATATTTTTTCTGCTATAAAGATCTGTGAAAAATGTAACATCTATACAACAACCTTCCCATGTCACAAGTACTATGGTTTAGGTACCAATTTTTTCCCCACAAAATACTGATAGATAGTAATCCTGAGTTCAACTATAAAGAATGCAAAGCAAGATGTCACAGCCCCATAGCAGCTAGTAAACAGCTGGTGCAATTGCACTTATTGTAACATGGTAGCAACATGTTGTTAAAATAAATGTTCTTTCTGAAAAATATATATTTATAAAGAGTCACAGCTCTAGTAACCTAAGTAGTACAACATCAAATATGGTTTCTGAAATTAAATTCACACACACACACACACACACACACACACACACACACACACACACACACACACACACACACACACACACACACACACACACACACACACACACACACACACACACCATATGATAGGATGTTCATGTCTACTGAGTCTTGTGACCATTATGTCTTGCCAGTTCCCGCCCTAAAGTGTATCTCCTATTTCAAGGAGGGCTATTCCATTTGTGCCTGGGGTGAATGTAGAATAGCTATCCATTATATATGTTTTGTCTGGAGGAAGATAGTGTATCACACTGCTTTATCTGTATGAGGAAACTCTTCCAGATGTGAGGGGGATGCTCAGTTACAGGTCTGTCTCTCCACATTGTTTTAGTGATCTGCTGAAGAATGCTTAGATCTCTTGTTCTGTATTTGTGGGAATGTTTGATTTATGAAGATACAAGAGATCCTTGAATACTATGTCCCTGGTTGTTTAGAAGGCAAGGTTTAGACCTCCTCTGAAAAGCCTATAAGACACAAACAGGACAGTGCTGCTAGTCTTTTCTAATAGATGTTTTTCAGCTTTTCCCAGTTAGGGGTCGCCACAACGGATCACCGGTCTGCTTATGATTAGCAGTAGATTTTACAGTGTCGAGTTGCCAGCCTGGCACCCAATCTTCAGAGAAGGCACACACACACACACTCACACACCTACCTGCATGTCTTTTTAAAGTTGAGTCGACTTTTCTAATAGATGAATGATTTTAAATCCTATGATCTCCTCTGCTAGGAGCTTTTGGGGTTGCTCTGCTTGGTAAGGTATATTTACTAGGGGGGTGTTGTATTCCATAACTGGGCTCATATGTGCTAACTACAGGAAGACAATGACCTCTTTTGATCTGGATGATATTCATTTTGGCAAGCAGCTTTGTCATGTCAAAATATTTCCTGACAACTGTTGCCCACTTGTTGGCAAAAAGAGAAGGAATTATCAGCTCGGGT
>NC_056728.1:499883706-500013706 GCF_019279795.1 Protopterus annectens | reverse complement strand
TTTTCAATCTTACCTTTAAGCATCCCTGTTACTAGCACTTTCTCTAATACCTAAAAAGATCATCTCTACTTGACTCCAAGTAGACTTTTCTCTATCTGTTAAACCTAGCACTTGCTCCTACAGTACTTATTACGGCACTCTTATAGATAGCACCCCAAAAAAGGCAAACCCCCATTTCTCGGTCACCCACGTCCCCGGAATCTCTTTTAAAGTTTTTGTCTAGTCCTTCTAGCATGTCGAGGGATCAGTTGCTAGTGTCCTCTCCTGCTCAGCTGGTGAACCTGGGAATATTGAGGCAATGTTACAATTGCCTCATGTACACAGAACAACCCTCTCCTCCTCCCACAAAACACAAATACTTGCGAGAGATGCAACTATACGGCCAAACTGGAGGCTGAGCTCTCTCAACATAGGACTGGCAAGACCAGTCAGGAGGAGAAGGTTACCACACACACTATAGACCCAGTCTCACATAGTACCATCACAACCTCAAATCATACACATAAACACACAAAGACATACTGGCGGCTCTGATCAAAAATCTACCAAAACAGCAGAGGCCACCAAAGCAGACACCCAAACAACCACCACCTCAGAACACAACACCTGCAACACATAGACCTCACAGTCAGAGTGTCAAACAGTCACAGCCCTTAAGGCCAAACACAATGCCAGACACACTAGTCATTGGTGACTCCATAGTCAGACACACTGGCGTCCGCTCACCAGACTGAGTAAGGAGAAGGTCACAGTAAGCTGCCTGTCGGGCGCTAGAATCCGCCACATAACGCAAGCACTCAGGTCTCTCAACAGCAGGTACAAATATGACTCAGTCATTGTCCACGCTGGTGTAAACGACCTGAGGCGTACCTCCTTGGACTACATGAAAAGAGACATTGAGGAGCTCTCTGATTATGTAGCCCAGGCAGGTATGACCCTGACCTTGAGCAGTATCCTACCTTCACCAAGAATGATGCCACAATACAGAGATAAGATGATCAGCTTTAACAATTGGCTTAAACTCTGGTGTCATTCAAAGGGGATCCAATGTCTGTCTGCCTGGGATGACATGCTGGACAAGCCACGCTGCTTCGCAAGGGACGGCTTGCACCTGTCACCCTGGGATTCGGATATTGGCAAAGGCTCTTGCCACCCCATAGTGCCTTTTTAGGCAAGGCTCAAATTCTAAACCTACCACCCTAGAACACAAAAAGGAAAAAAACTAAGGGTAATGCTGCTCAATGCCAGAAGTCTAAATCTCAAAATGCACGCACTCGAGGCCCTTCTCAGTATGGAGAACATCGATGTCTGTGCAGTGACAGAAACCTGGTTCAAGGCTCCTGAGAGCACCCCAGCACTATCAGGTTTTACCTCTTATCATGCGTTCCGGCCCCAAAATCCGGACAATACCAAGAAAGGAGGGGTATCCATATTCATCAAAGACACCCACACCTCAAGACTGGTGGCAACGCACGATGCATCGGAGACCATCCAGGTGCAATTAACCATAGGCAAGACTGCTCTGCAAATTGTAGCATGTTACAGGCCACCCTCACAAACTCAGGAACCTCACATGGCCTTCCTGAAAACACTAGAGGGGATAAATGTATCACCAAACACCATCATACTAGGTGACTTCAATTACCCTAATATAGACTGGGAACACTACTCAAGCCCAAACACCCTAGCCCAAAAGTTCCTGGAATTCATAAACTCAAATGCCATGGAACAACTAGTCACCATCCCCACAAGAGGAGAAAACATACTTGATCTCATCATCACGAACATGGGAGCACAATGTTCAACACCGAAGTATACCCCTCACTGGTGAGATCAGATCACAAACTAATCTCGCTGGAGGTCCTCATCCCACCCCACCTGAAATAAAAAGACCACAGTAAAGAACTTCTCGAAAGCCGACTTCACACTTCTAAAGACTAGTGTGGTCTCCTTTAAGGCCCCGAGCCGGAAAACAGTACTCAAGCCGCTGAATCACTTACAAATGCCTTCTACCAGCACCTGCAGGACTGCATGGATAAGGCAATCCCAAGCAAAACAAAGACTCTTTGTACCAAAGGCAAGCGTCCACTCTGGTGGACCCCAGCCATAAACAAACTCTACAACAAAAGGAGGAAGCTACTACAAGATAGAGCAAAATCCTTAAAAGGTAAGACACCCTTGATCACTATAAGTAAAAACTAAGAGCTCTCATAAAATCATCCAAAGCAAATTTTGAGAGAAAAATAGCTAAAGACTCAAAAGACAATCATAAGGCCTTCTTTAGCTATGTTAGAAACCTGGGAGGAAACTCCCAGATATGCTCAGAACTAGTTCAAAATGATGTGAAGATTACTGATCCTACAGACATTGCCAACATACTGGCTGACAGGTTCAGTGCAAACTTCTCCCCTCCCCAAAGGAGAGATATCTATACCAAGCGATTGCAGCCCCCAAACATCTCCAACGCCCAAGTGAGAACTGCTCTCTCCAAAGCAAAAACACAGCATCCATGGGACCTGATGGTGTCCCCGGCTGTGTGCTCCACGAACTCAACGAGGAATTAAACCCACAGCTAGGACAGCTGTTTAATCATAGTCTTACCTCTGGATACGCACCCAGGAGTGGCGCACTGCAACTGTGGTCCCACTTCACAAAGGCGGTGCCTCCACCGACCCTGGAAATTACCGGCCCATTAGCTTGACAAGCCTTATCTGCAAAGCCATGGAGAGGATCATAATGGACCTCATAAATAAAGACATAGGGAATTTGCAGACTTTGGATCCATCCCAGTTTGGCTTTGTCAAAGGCAGATCATGCCTTCTAAACTTGGTTGACTTTTTGAAACAGTCACCAAAGCCATTGATGAGGGAAAGGCAGTCCATACAGCCTACCTCGATCTGGCGAAGGCCTTTGATACAATACCCCACTCGGGTATCATTGAAAAACTCATCAGCTTAAATGTTAACCCATACATCACAAGATGGGTTGCAAACTGGCTGAGTGACAGAACCCACAGGGTCAGAGTTGCTGGCGCCATGTCAGACTCAAAGCCTGTCACAAGTGGTGTACCACAGGGCTCAGTCCTGGGCCCACTCTTGTTTGGCATCTACTTTTCGAGTACAAGCAAACACAGGAGGGTTATGGCTGACAAAGTTTGCAGATGACTGCAAACTGGGCCATAGTAGAAAACACAACTGACACAGATATCCTTCCGAAGGGGCCCCCAGAAACGGATAACTGGTGCCAGAGCCCTGGCCCAAAGTTAAATGCCAAAAATGCATAGTCATACCCTTCGGGAAAAACAAGGTTACCCCTAGCTACCAAATAGGTGGCAATCCACTGAGTACAGAAGAAGTTATCAGGGACCTGGGGACCCAGGTTGATAGTAGTCTGTCATTCGACACCCATGTAGCTAAAGTAGTTAGGAAGACCTTCTACATTGCCCACCTTATCATGAAGGGATTCTCATCTAGATCAAGGGAGGTCATAGTCTCCCTATACTCATCACTCATCAGACCAATGATTGAGTACAATGTCCCATTTGAATGTATCTGACCCGACACTTGCAGCAGCTGGAGAGGCCACAAAAGTTCCTCACCAAAAGGATAAAGGGTCTCAAACATCTGTCCTATGCTGCCCGACTGAAAGAACTCCAGCTCTATTCAGTCGCCACCGCTTGCTCAGAGGTGACCTTTGCCTAACATACAAGGCCATGTCAAACCCAGATTTGATGAATATGCTTCACCTCAAAAAATCTAGATCCGTCAGAGCCACAAGGGCGGGAGACTTAAACCTCGACATGGCTATTAATAGGACGTGCTGGAGGGATAGATTCATCACCCAAAGACTCCCTATGCTGTGGAATAAAATCCCGGTATATGTGAGGCAGAGCACCTCGCTGGCCTTGTTCAAGAGAAATCTTGACCAATGGATGGGAGATCGCAGATATACCCCAGGGATTACCTCAGTGTCACTGCTCAACAGAGGCACAGCAAAATAATGGGTATAGTTCCCCATACTAAAGGGGTGGCGTAAGCCACAAAACTATGGGCTAGGCTTGTAAATGCCCTCGGGCAGATAGCCTAGTATGAACCTATGAACCTATGAACCTAAGTGCCTAATCCTCAGAATTAAAGTGCCCCCAAAAAAGAAAGTAATAACGTATATCCAGGAAGGAAAGAAGCAGAAGGAAAGCAACAGATAGTAACATGGGTTAAGAAGGAGGGACATATTACTGCAACAGGTAGAAGTAGGTCTTCTATTAAGATTTTACAACACTGAACTATGCCCTTCATTATCACTGTTGCAGTGTTCTTTACTCCTGGGAGAGTACAAAAGCTGCTGTGAAGTATGACAGGAGGCAGCCATAGAAGACCCCTCCAAAACCCCATGAAGGATGGCAACCCCCCCCCCCTCGGCCCTAGAAATTACATCTAAATTGTAATGTTTGGTGAAAGTGTGAACAGAAGACCAAGTAGCCACTTCCAAGATGAATCTAGTATCCAGACCCTTGGAAAAAAAGTGCCAGAAGAGGCCACTGCCCTGGTAGAATGAACACTGACAGAATAAGAAATCGGTTTGCTATGAAAAAAGTAGCAAAAAGAATGGCCTTTGAAATCCAAGAGGAGATGGTTTGCATAGATACTGCCAAACCCAATTTCCTGACATGAAAGGAAACAAAATGTTGCTCAGATTTCCTAATATGGTTTGCCTTGTCCAAGTTAAATCTGAGCTGTCCTTGTAAATCCAAAATGTGAATAACTCTCTCTCTTGGATTCTATAGAAACAGGATAAAAGAAGAAAGATGAATGGACTGATTCAAGGACAGAGCTGTTCTTATTGGAATATAAAAGCTTAGAAGAAACCAGCAACTTGGAAGGCTTATCAGTGGTTATAGAAAAACATAATGATCTGAGGAAGGGCTTTTATATAACAACTATTGAGCCTCAGGACCTTTCATAGAACCTTCCCAGTTTTATTAGGGGCAGGAGGTTAACAGTCAGGGGCCTGAAAAGCTGCAGTGAAAGTATCCAGGAGGGCAGACGGACTACAGAGGGCTGAGGAAAATCCATTTGTAAAGGTTTATAGTATCTTTGTGGAACATCAGAACCCTAGAAACAATCATATTTAAATTGTTCCATCATATGAACCACAGTATCCTCAAAGGACAAGTCTTCCATTAGAAGAACGTCAATCCTCTTCCTCAGACCCCAGGTCAAGGGGAGAGTGGATCTGAGTGGAGTAAGCCAATGACTCCTCACCAAACTCTACCTCTTCATCAGAGGAATCAGAGTTACTTAGGAGTTTGGAAGGAGTGGAAGACCAAGGAACAGAAGCAGGAACAGACAGTCCTTGAGGGGGCTTCAGAGTCATAAAAAAATTGAAAAGTCCCTAAGTAAATCCTACCATTCTTTGTGGGAATCCTTAGCCACAGGGGCCACATGCTTGGTCTTCTGCTTCTTTTTTAAAGGAAGAGCAGCTTTAACAAATCTTGGAGGTTCAGACCCTGGCCTAGATTCAATGAGGGTACCAGGCAACTTTTCCCTTACAAGGATTTGGAGAACCCCCACTAATCTCCTCTGAAATAATCAAACGTGATTCTCCCAGCACATCTGCACCAGATGTAAGCACAGCCACAGCAGATGTGCAGGTAGACAGCTCCATGTTGAATTCCAACTGGGCCACTGCATAGGGATCCAACAGTGGCACCAGAAGGTTATCAGGTTCTTCATCCAACCTGACAGGGACATCCAGTGAAGGCCGGAGAGCAGCAGAATCAGTTGGCACCTTTTTGGCTTTCTTTTAAAGTGACAACTGAATGTAGGGGCAGACAAATTCAGCCATGGCACCCTGAGCCAAAACCTTCAATCACTGGTTCTCCATATAAATGGAAAGAAATGACAAGTAACTGTAAAGTGTCTTGGGGACAAACATCTGACAAATCTCACCCTTAGTGGGGTTTCAGGTTGCACTCAAACAATAAAGACACTGTTTGCATCTATCATTATGTTGAATCTGCCTCCCACACTCAAATTTCCCTTCCTGGATTACATGTAAGCTAAAGTAATAGCTAGAAAAATGAAAGGAAGACACCCCAATAGGGCACTTATCTGTAGAAGGGTCAGTATTTAAATCAACTCAGTAAATGGCTTGCAGGCCAAATACAAATTTAGCATTCAGACTGGCAGCAAAGAAGTTCTGAGGATTAGGTGCTTGTAGATTGTACATGTACCTTATACCTTGCATGTTGACATATGTCTAATGAACAGTACCCAGAAGATGTGAAGGCTTTGGTATGCTAATCAGATACTCAGCTAGCCTCGAGAATACTGAAACAATGATAAGGAAGGACATTGGAAATGACAGCAAAGTATAACACTTTAGAACTTCAAGTCAAAAGTGCAAGATTCACCCATGATGATATATATATATATATATATATATATATATATATATATATATATATATACATATATATATATATATATATATATATATATATATATATATATATATATATATCTGGGTTCCATACACTAGTTTGAATTTTCACTAATTCAAAATAGTGCATGTAATTCTCACTGCAGCGAAAGTGCACTGAATCGAAAGTGCACTTACGCGAAGTTCAGTACAACAAACGGGTGTTGTACTGAACTTCTGTGCAGTACTCACGGACCTTAGGGTTAGGGCACGGATCATAGTAAGGGGATAGCCCATAGGGCTATCCCCTTACCATGACTTGTGCCCTAACCCTAAAGTCCGTGAGTACTGCAGCACAGTGAAGGACATAGCAATGTCCTCCACTATGGTGCGATAGTCATGAACCTTAGGGTTAGGGCATGGGTTAGGGTAAGGGGATAGCTTTACTAATTATCCCCTTATCCTAACCCATGCCCTAACCCTAAGGTCTGTGATTATCGTACTATAGTGAAGGACTTAGCTTGTTTTTTATGTCCTCCATTGTGCTGCAGTGTTTTTGGTGACGTGCACTTACGCAAAAGTTCACTTTCGTTAAAGTGAACTTTCACAGAAGTGAGGCTTCCTATTACAAGTTTGAAGTAGTGAACTTTCATTCTTATAATAGGAATCCATATATATATATATATATATATATATATATATATATATATATTTTTTTTTTTTTTTTTTTTTAACAGTGATAGCTGATACTAGCCCATAAAACTGCTCTGGAAAGGGATCAGTGTCTATAGCATGGTCAGAATATGTTACAAAAATAAATGACGCCTACTCTGTCATTTATTAGAAGGATGTTTATGTGCCACCTATTAGATCCAACCCATTTTCATTGTTTGTGTAATCTTGAGAGCTGATTCAGTCAGATTACTGGGAAGATATCATAGCTGACAGTTTTACCAAAGAAGCACTGACAAGGGATGTACAAATGAAATACAACCATTACATTCCTATTTTTGTATGAAAGTCATGTTTTAACACTGGAGAGATTTTGCTTAAAATATATTAGTGTGAGTTTGCTAATAATCTAATGAATCACCATATCGTATACCCTGAACTTCTTTCCTCAAGAATTATTTTGCCTAAAATACTGTGGAGAGGGAACAGGTGTTCAAAATCAGGGACAAGTTTTATATATCATTCTAATTCTCTTTAAAGAAGTTAATAGAAGAACAAGTTTTGAGTCAGCATGCATTTTCTGAAGAATCAAAAGTATGAAACTCTGACATCTGTCATTATGGGTCAGAGGATGCTTTGCATGCCAGTCATATGTCACCTATTATCAGTCTGTATACTGAATATAGTGACAGGACTAAAAGGAAAAACAACAAAAGAAGGAAAAAAAGAAAAAAGAAAAGAAAATGCTCTTACTGACCACAGTTTGTTGCTCTCTTCCTTGGCTTCCTAAACAATACAGCATAGTGAACTTATTGACAAAAGGAGGCAGTGTGAGTAAGGCAGAAAGCTATAATTATAAGTAATTTATCAGAAAAAACGAGTTTTATAAGGGACAGGGCAAAAATATGAGGCAAAGTCAGGGACATTCTGCAAAATCGGGGCAGATGAGAAGCATGTCATCATAATGACAGCTGTCCAGTCTTGCAATTTTGCAACACAGTCGACAGGCACCGGCTAGTAGTTTATGGCATACAATGGATGATATCTGAAGGAACAGTAGTAAGCTGATCTTGCATCTGTTAATTTTGTGCACTCTAATTATAAGATTCATTTCTACAAGGTGTGACAAACCCTTGCAGGGATGAAGGCTTGTTATGAAACCTCAGCACCATTATTTTATGATACCCAGAACTCATGAGTGGCAATAACAGTAGGGTGCCATGAAAATCCTCATTAGTGGGGAAAAAGTATCCGTCTTCAGTCAATTACATACAGTGTTGCATTGGAAACACATGCTTTATAAAAAGCACAGCCAATAAATAAGGTCAGCACACTTACTTTTTCTGTTCAGAACTAAAATATAACTTTTAAATGGGATGCTGTACTGGATGCTTTTTGCTTCTCTTAAGAAACATTTATAGAAATGCTTGCAAAGATGGATTTTAATGATGTCTTTGTTCTAGTTTTTCATTTCTGCAAGAACTGTTATTTAATAAAGGTGAAATGTGTGTAGAGTGTTGTAACATGCTGATACCCTCAAAATAGAAAATAGTCTGATCTGGCTTATTAGGGAGAAGTGTGCCCATTTATTCATTGCAAATATGACAAACATGACACTACTATGACAAGCAACTGATGGATGCAGAGAAGACTGGACAGGCAGCTAGAGAGACAGATTGATAGTGAGGGAGCAAAATAGCTACAGATAGAGGAAAATACAAAGAGTCAATTAATAGGTAACCATTTTAAAGAAAATGATTTGATACTGTTAAACAATAGCTTTAATAAACATTGCTTCCAATATTAATGTCTGCATTTGGACTAAATGCACCCTTATGATAAGAATACCTTGGCCATTATAATGGGGCAGTTCTTGAACTATCATTTAGTTTGCATTGCCAGGCCTCACAGACCAGAGCTATAGAGACATACATTCTGCCAGTTTTGTAGCTTAAAGGGATGCAGTTACAGACTAAATCAATAGGGAACCAGTTGGGGAACTGAGTGAATGGCTAATGCTGGCTCTCCCTTCTTGTCAGGAATATGTAAACTTTTTCTGTTATCCACGTACCCTATAATGAAGACTCAGGTGCACTGTCCTTGATGTGTGTGTACCACAGCACTGGGATGGATGGATGGATGGATGGATGGATGGATGGATGGATGGATGGATAGATGGATGGGAAGATGGTCAGAGGTCTAATACTCAGAGTGATGCTGGTTTCAGTTTTCCCATGCACAGAGCATGGTACAATAGACAGAATGATACTGGTTTTAATGGGCTCATGGACAGAGCATGGTAGGTTGTACACAAAATAGTGTTGCTTCATGCCAGTCCACTTAGGAAAAGAATAGTTCTCCCCCTCTCTGTTATCAGTTCCTGGTACAGGTTCATACATTCATAGGCAAGTACTATGTTAACTGCCCTTGTAGGCATTTTAAGTCCTGCCAGTTTTCCTTGTTGTGCTTGAAATAACCTATCCCATATGGTTATACATTGGCCTTATGCATCCCACAACTGATAATTATATACTACCCCTAATGAGAATACCTGTGATCATACCATAGATAATTTGAGGGGACCCACGCATGGGATAAAGCATTTAGGAGCTGCTTCTGCCCACCAGTTGTACAGGAGGCAGTCCTGGGGTAAATTTTCTGTGTCCCACCCATAGATCTAAGCTGCACTTGAATATGGACAGGTATGGACTTTGTTTTATATGAATGCGGAGTCTGCTACACAGCAGCAGTATCCTCTGCAAGATACAGCTGTCCCTCCAAACTGTTCTGTTGATGTTGTAAAAGAGGTTTGAATCCATAGACTGGGTATTTATGATGCCATTTGACTTTCTGATGTGCAGTAACCCCATCATTAAGTGGTGGAAGGATGCCTTGTATGCTAGATACAGTTCACCTCATAGCAGTCTGTAGGATACAAATTATAGTGACAGGGCTAAAACAAAAACAAAAAAGAAAAAGGAAAAAAGAAAACCCTGTAACTGACCACAATTTGGTGCCAACTTCCATAGCATAGTGAACTTATTGACAAAAGTGGACAGTGTGAGTAAGGCAGAAATCTATTAACCTACAACCAAAAGTACTTTATACAAGACATGTGACAATGCTAGTAAAGATAACACAGGAAGTCTGTACATAAGTGAGGGTTCTGAAGGCAGAGTGGTCCACAGTGAAACAGAGAGTGCGTGAGCAGCAGACACTATAGCTGATTGGAAACTTTTACTGGAGACAAATTGCTTATTTAAGCCAAGTGTGCATCAGGAAGACATCATCAACAAGAAATGCTTCCCTTTTTCTCAAATAATTATGGGGGAATCTCAGTTTAAGGGAGGCAGGGTAACCTCAGCTTGTTAAGTTAAAGGTAACTTAAAAGTTGTAAAGAGATGGTTTCAAACCATGATGGTGAAGGATTCCTAAAGTGAGTAAAACATTCCCATAATGTCGGTTTCAAAAATGTTATGGAGCCATCGAGGTTTATAGTGATTTGAAGTGGACTCACAGCATTTCAGACATGGACAGTGGCAAAGTTCCTAGGATTACAAAACTATTAAAAGCTTTGAGAAGGAAGGGCAGTAATAAATGAGCTATAGCTGTTGAAAGAACAGTTCTACTTTCACTTGACTCACCCCAGTACAGATGGTGTATTGAAGGACTATAGGTTATCCAATGGACATTAATTAAACAGATAGTTCAAGCTGGGGGGGGGGGGCTCAGCTGTGGCATAGTGTAACAGATATCACCAAATGGTAACACAGAAGTGAATCAGAAATGTTTACATATTATCTATAGAGCTTTTATAGTGAATGTGATGCACAGTTAATTTAGGATGGAATGTTTCATTACCTTAGTTGAACATGTTTCTTCAAAAGCAGAGAGAGAGACTTTGTTGAATTGGATAAGAGCAGTTATTTTAATGTCACAATTTAAATAAAATATAAGGAAGGCCGAGGAAAGCTTTAGCAGAGTTTGTTTCCCTTTTTGAAGGTGGATTTGATGTCTGCAATGATGGCACTGGAAGCAAGTTAGCAGAGTGAACTAGAAAAAGAATCCAGGAAGTAACTAGAATTGTTTCTTATTAAAGGAGTCCTGAACTACTGAGAGAGAGAAAGACCAAGAGAGAGAGAGAGAGAGAGATAAAGAGAGAACAGAGACGCTTACTGAAAGATATTCAGTAGAATAAACTGTGCTGGAGATACTTCCTATGTGCTTGCTATTATTCCCAAGAATTTTGTTTAAAAAGAACCAGCATTTTAACTGATTTTGTGTAACAAGCAATGTTGTTTACTAAGACTTGAGTGTCTGCTGCCTTTAGTGTCCCTCTCTCTCTCTTTCTATCTATATAATGTGCGTGTGTGTGTGTGTGTGTGTGTGTGTGTGTGTGTGTGTGTGTGTAAAAAAATTGCAAGCCAAGCCTTTGACTAATAAAATCAAGAACCAATTTATTCACAAAACAGTTATCACTTTTGTCTATATACATTTAAGTCACTTCATCAGACTAAATTAAAACAACTTCTGTTTTTCTTCAAATGCACTCAGAATGATCATGTTACTTTTAAAACCACTCCTATTCAATAATATTTGTATATTAAAATCATAAACTATGTTGTTAATATATAAGTAAAACTTAGTGTAATTGAATATATCTCCATTAAATAATTTTATTTAGTTTTTATTTTGCTTTTGTTTACTGGGATTTTCCGAATGGGTTTAGTCAAAAACCCTTTTTCAGCATAGGCGCAGGGATAAAAGCTGTAATACACTGTTGGAAACTCCTGGTGTTCTGGCTGGAGTGTGATTTTCAAATAATCTGGAAATATATCGCTGATTGGTAAGTATAGTTCCTGGCATTTTAACCTTTCAGAGTTCTGCATTGTTTTAATTTTGCCTGACTGAATTATTTTTTTGCCAGACTGAATTACTTTATATATTTTCTGGCATTGTTTTATGTTTCTCATCTGTCCTGAAACTATTCTTTCCTCTCCCTCCCACCCTATTCTTGTAGTGTTGTTATAGCTGCTGGCTTTGCAGTTGGCCGCCCCTACTGTAAATTTGATCTGGAACACCCCTCCCAGTCTGGTGTTCACTATATTTAATACTGAGAGAACATTTGAGAAGGCCAACCCACTTAGGTTCTTGACCTTGATATTTTCTTCTGCTCCTTCTTCCTCTCTCCTTGCACATTACTAAAAAATGCACTTTATTTTGCTTTTGCCTCTTCTTAAAAGTACTCAATTGTATTTATTCTGATGCATTTATTACTGCTTGGTAGTAGCCTGATTAAATTGTAACTGTTATTCTAAGCCTTTTGATTTAAGCACTTGGGCTTCAGACCAGTTGTTTTACATTAAGGTTTGTGGTCTGCACTGTTGTGGCAGGACAGGTAGCTTACATCCTTCTAAGTTGGGAAATGCTGATTGAAGGCTCAGTGTCTGTTATTCTAAAAGTGTATTAGTTCTGGTTTAAGCACTTGGGCTTCAGGCCAGTTATTTTACATTAAAAAGGTTTGTGGTCTGCACCCTTGTGGGAGAAGAGGCAAGAGTCTGCCCTTCTGAGCTGAGAATTTCTGGTTAAAGTATTATTGTGCCTGCTTATTTGAACTGTTTCTTTCTGAAATTGGTGCACTTAGTTTGCTGTAGCATAGACTAGATTCAGGCATGATGAATCTAGCCTTGTTTGTATAACTTGAGCACTAATCCAGGTCATCTTTTATGGAGAAGGTTCCCCTGTACCCTAGTGGCAGGAGTGTGCAGTTAGAACTTGTCTTATTGAAGACTGCTGGAACAGGGCTCAGTTTTGTGCTTTTTTACTGGTTAATTGGGTAATTTGTTTAAATCAGTTTGCTCGTTTTCTATTGTTATATAAAAATTGCACTTTATTCATCTGCTTTTACTGTATTTGTGTTTCTTCCTACTTTATTGCATTTATTCTGCTGCATTTATTACTGCTTGTTAGTACCCTGATTAAATTGTAACTGTTATTCTAAGCCTTTGGTTGAAGCATTTGGGCTTCAGACCAGTTGTTTTACATTAAGAAGGTTTGTGGTCTGCACTGTTGTGGCAGGACAGGTAGCTTACATCCTTCTAAGTTGAGAGTTGCTGATTGAAGGCTTAGTGTCTGTTATTCTAAAAGTGTATTAGTTCTGGTTTAAGCACTTGGGCTTCAGGCCAGTTATTTTACATTAAGAAGGTGTGGTCTGCACTCTTGTGGGAGGAGAGGGTAGATTCTGCCCTTCTGAGCTGGGAGTTTCTGGTTAAGGACTTATTGTGCCTGCTTATTTGAACTGCTTATTTCTGAAATTGGTACGCCTTGTTTGCTGTAGCATAGACTAAATTCAGACCTGCTGAATCTAGCTTTGTTTGTATAACTTGACCACTAATCCAGACCATCTTTTTGGAGAAGGTTCCCCTGCACCCTAGTAGCAGGAGTGTGCAGTTAGAACTTGTCTGATCAAAGACTGCTGGAACGGGGCTCCGTTTTTAGCTTTTTATTGGTTAATTGGTTAATTTGTTTAAATCAGTTTGTTCATTTGCTACAGTTATATTTAAAAAAAATATACTTTATGCATCGCTGCTTAGCTAGGGTTAAACTATTCCCGGTGCCATAAAGTCTGCTCTTCAAATTTTCCCTTAGAACTAGCCAGTTTTTTAGTTTTAGCACTCATATCTGTTTCTTTGAGCTCAGCACTTGTTCAGAACCCATTGTAAACACTAAATAAGCTACAAATTACTACAGCACTCAATTTTCCTCACTTATCTAGAGATAAACAGTTTTTAGTAATTAATAAATAAGCACCTATCCAGGCATGTCTAAGGGTCAGCTCCCGGTGTTTTCTCTTGTCTACCTGATGAATTTGGTTATCTTGGGGCAATGCAGCAATTGCCTCATGTACACAGACAACCCCCTCCTCCTACCACCCAACACTACAACCTGTGAGAGATGCACTTATGTAGCCAAACTGGAAGCAAAGCTCTCTTTACCCAAGACTGGTCTAGACAGTCAAGAGGAGAAGGTAAACACTTACACCACACCACACTAATCACATAGTCCCTCAAATCCTACACCACCAAAACACACACATAGCAACACAAAACACACACCTACATTCATGGAGGCTCTCAATAAAAATTTGCTCAAGCAACAGAGACCTCCAAAGCAGAAATGCAAGCAATCTTCACCCCTCAACACAACCCAAATGACACATAGCCCACAAACTCAGTGTGCCAGTCAACCACAGCCCATAAGGCATAACAACATACCCAACACTCTAGTCATAGGTGACTCTATAGTCAAGCACACTGATGTTCCACTCACCAGACTAAACAAGGAGAAAGTTACTGTCAGCTGCCTGTCAGGTGCCAGGATCCCCCACATAACACACACACTCAGGTTACTCCACAACAAGTACAACTATGAATCTGTCATTGTCCATGTTGGTGTGAATGGCCTCAGATGCACCTCCCTGGACTACATGAAGAGAGACATGGAGGAACTCACCAATCCTGTAGCCCAGGCAGGTATGACCCTAGCCCTGAGTAGCATCCTGCCATCACCCAGAATGATACCACAGTACAAGGACAAAATGATTGACTTCAACAATTGGCTAAGCTTCTGGTATCAAGTCTAAGGGGATCCAGTATCTGTCTGCCTGGGAAGACATGATCGACAGACCACAATGCTTTGACAGAGATTGTCTGCACCTGTCGCCCTTGGGATTCCGGCTACTGGCTAAGGCTCTTCCCACCCCTATAATGCCTTTTTTAGGCAAGTTTCAAATGACAAATTCACCACTGTAACAGGCACAAGCAAGCACAATCTGAAGGTAATGCTAGTCAGTGCTAGAAGTCTAAACCTCAAAATGCATTCACTTGAGGCACTCCTTAAAATGGAGAACATCAACATCTGTGCAGTGACAGAGACCAGGTTCAAGGCTCCAGAGAGCACCCCAGCATTACCAGGCTATAATTCATATCACAGCTTTCGGCCACCTAACCTGGACTGAAACGCTAAAGGTGGAGGCATGTCCATATTCATTAAGGATATCCACAGCTCCAGGCTAGTTGCTCAGCATTATACATCTGAGATGATCTAAGTGCAACTAACACTGGGGAAGACCGCAATCCAAATTGTAACTCGCTACAGATCCACCACCATGCCCTAGGATTCCCACTCCTCATTTCTTGATACACTGGAAAGTATTAGGGTACAACCCAACACCCTAATAATGGGCGATTTCAACTACCCTACCGTTAACTGGGAAAACTACTTATGTACCATCTCTTTTTCTCAACATTTTCTGGAATTCATAAATTCCAAAGCCTTAGATCAACTTATCCACACTCCCACCAGGGACAGCAATATCCTAGACCTGGTCATTACCAACATAGGCGACTGGTGTTTCAATTCTTCATTGGTCAGATCAGACTACAAGCTAATCACCCTACATCCACATCCCGCTCCCACCCCCTATTAGGGAAACCACCATAAAAATTTTCTCCAAAGCCAACTTCACGCTTCTTAAGACAGAGGTGGCAAACTTCACAACACCCATGCAGATGAACAATAGAGGTACAACTGCTGAATCCTACACAAATGCACTTTATAAGCACTTAGACAAGTGCTTGGATTGTGCTATCCCTAACAGAACCAAGATGCTATTCTCCAAAAAAAGGAAGCCAATCTGGTGGTCCCCTGCCATAAACAAACTCTACAATAGAAGAAAGAACCTGTTGCAAAAAAGATTAAAATCCCATGACTGGAGGAACTCCCTGGTCAGCCTCAGTAAGAAGCTGAGATCCCTCATAAAATCCTCCAAAGCTAGTTATGAAAACAAAATTGCCTGATTCTAAAGATGACCACAAAGCATTCTATAGCTATGTTAAGAATCTCAATGGCAACACTCAGATCTGCTCTGAGTTACAGCACAATGGCACTAAATATACAGAACCAACTGATAGTGCCAACATCCTGGCAGATAGGTTCAGTGCTAACTTTACCCCCCCCTCACCCCCTAAAGGGCCCATCTCTATACCAGAAGAATTCAAAGTTCCTGTAATCATGGCTGCACAGGTAGAAACCACACTCTCCAAAGCTAAGAACACAGCATCCATGGGACCTGACAACATCCCAGGCTGTGTTCTACATGAACTACAGGTTGAACTGTCACCCCGCCTAAGCACCATGTTCAATCATAGTCTCACCTCAGGCTTTGTGCCCACTGAATGGTGCACAGTGATGGTTATCCCACTCCACAAAGGGGGAGCCACCATAGAACCCGGGAACTACCACCCCATTAGCCAAATGAGCCTGGTCTGCAAGGCCATGGAACGTATCATCATGGAACTTATAAACAAAGACATTGGTAATCTCCAAACTCTGGACCCCAGCCAGTTTGGGTTTATAAAAGGCAGATCATGTCTAATAAACCTGATAGACTTCTTTGAAGTACTCAGCAAAGCCGTAGATGAGGGTAAGGTGGTTCACACAGCCTATCTAGATCTCGCGAAGGCTTTTGACACCATCCCCCACATGGAAATTATAGATAAACTCACTAAACTAGGTATAAATCCCTATGTCACAAGATGGGTTTCCAACTGGCTCACTGACAGAACCCACAATGTGAAAGTAGCAGACTCCAAATCTGACTTCAGACCAGTGAAAAGTGGAGTACCACAGGGTTCATTCCTGGGTCCTCTCCTGTTTGGTATCTACTTTGCTGAAATACAGGCTAACACAAAAGGTATTTGGCTAATGAAGTTCGCAGATGACTGCAAACTAAGAGCCATAATCAAAACTCCTAATGACGTGGACATCCTACAAAAGGGCCTCACTGAGACAGATGCATGGTGTCAAAGCCATGGCCTTAAGCTCAATGCCAAAAAGTGCATGGTCATCCCCTTTGGTAAAAAATTCTGTACCCATGAGGTATCACATAGGTGGTAGTCTACTTAACACCGAAAGTGTGATAAGAGAACTTGGGACACAGGTAGACAGTAGTCTCTCCTTTGATGATCACAATGCCACAGTAGTCAGGAAATCCTTCTACATGGCACACATCATCACAAAAGGTTTCTCATCCAGGAAAAAAGAGGTCATTGTTCCCCTCCACTCGTCACTCATTAGATCCATTATAGAGTACAACGCTGCATTTGGTATGTACCTCACAAGACATCTACAACAACTGGAAAGGGAGCAAAAATACCTCACAAAGAGGATTACTGGCCTCAAACAGATGCCCTACACAAACTGTCTCAAAAAACTTCAGCTTTACTCGGTCACATATCGCCTACTCAGAGACTATCTCTGCCTAACATACAAAGGTATGTCAAACCCAGAGCTGTTGGACATGCTCCACTTAAAGAAATCCCAATCCCTCTAAGCTACAAGCTCTAGGGACCTAAACCTTGTCACCACAAGAAACAGAACATGCTGGAGGGATAGAGTCCTGTCCCAGAGACTTCCCATACTCTGGAACAAACTACCTATCTATATCAAACAAAGCTCCTCATTATCCCTCTTCAAGAAAAATCAGGATGATTGGATGGGAAATAGGAAATTCACCTCGGGGATCACCTCTGTGGGCACAAGAAAATAATTTTCTTGGGTGGCGAAAGCCAGGGTACCTTTTTGGCTAGGCTTATATAGGCCCTCTTGCCAATAGCCTAATACCTACCTATGAACCTATGAACATATTGCAAATATTTTTAAACAGACATTCAATAATATAAATGAATAGATATTAACTAATATATATTAATAATTACACATGCATTTGCTAATTAGATTACATTCTTATGAAAATAGATTCAAATATTGCACCATACGTTTGTAGATATTGAACTTTGAGCAGTTGAAGAGATGTATTAGTGGATTTGTCAGAGATAATACATCATGCGATTAGTGCCGAAAAATTCAAAGAAATTGAGGTGAAGAAAAAAACTACGTAGAGCAGAAAATGTTAATATTGTAGTCAATAGGTGGGATATGAAGCATGTTCTGCATATGCCCCAGGTTTAGTCTTCAGTGAAATAAATCAAATGCAAGTGTTCCCCTTGCATCCTCCACACACCCTGCTAATTATATATAAGTAACTATGAGATCATGCAAACTTTGGTAAAAGGGAAAATTCCCCTACCTGTTTGAGTTAACCAAGTGGTGTTGACTACAATATCTGTACATATATATATATATATATATATATATATATATATATATATAGTTTTCATAAACTTTATATTAGAAGTATATAGGTGGGGTGAGCAATGCCCCAAAACTATATACACAGCTGAGAGATGCTAGTAAAATTATTCACGTATTTGTGAAGACTATTTGTGGAACATAGGATTCTGAATTAAGGGGGATTTATCCTGAAAATGTACAGGAGCAAATCCATTGATTTCATAGGTGAATATTTAGTTTGGTTTTAAATGAATTTGCCTTCTGAATGGATTTCACTATTAGTGGGATGTGGTTCCATAGTTTAGCTCCACTATTTGAATATAGATAGTCACATGCAGTACTAGATGATTTGGCTATACAGAGTAGTGATTTTTCTCTAAAACATAAAATTCTATCGGGGCAGCAGTGTTGTATTAAGTGGCAAAGGACTGGACAATTTTCTTGCTTATAGAAATATCTGTGTATTATAATTACTTGGGAAAGAGCTAGGTGGTGTGGTAGTTCTAACCAGTTTGTCTGAGGACTAGGCAGTGGTGTGTTTCAGTGTTACAGTTTACTGCAAATTTGGATATTTTATTATAACATTGCACAAGTCTGGGCAGTTGGGCGACCTGAATGTTAATGAAGATTGGTGTGGCATAGAGGAGAGACAGCCATAAGAAACAGAGGCTGTACATCTTCTGGCTATGTCAGTAAGGTATATTTTTACTCCATGTAATGCACCTAAATTTTTATGATTTTTTTAACCACATATGATACATGGTGGTCACATTTCAAATGGGTTTTTGCATCTACCCCAATACCTACCATTAGGAGTTAGTAAATATACATCACCTTAAACTTCAGCATTAATATTTACTAGTTCATATGACTCTGAGGGAAGGTGCAACCCTAATCTAATTAGCCACCCACCTCATTTCTAGCCTTCCCTACCCAGCCTCCATATTCCCTCCTCTTTGATACTTTCACAACGTCTATATAATGTGTGATATTTATTTGTATACATATCTAGTGGATTGCCCTCTACTCCCCTGACATTATTGTCATAACTGAAACCTAGCTAAAGCAAGATATAAAAGATGAAAAGATCCTACCCCAGGGTATAACATACTTTAAATAGAAAAAAACAAACAAACAAACAAACAAAAAGCAGGTGGTGTGGCAAAAATCTACAAAAACTACCTTCAACTATCCCACTCTACTTATAGCTCCCCAGCTACTAAAACTGCTGAGAATATTGTATCTTCACTTAAAATTAATAACTATAAGACATTATAAATAATTGTTATGTACCAGGTTACCCAGGAAACAACATAGATACTACAGAGGAAATCCTCTTATGGGCTTCAACAAATATAAAAAAAAAAAAAAAAAAAAAAAAAAATGCTAGGGGGCGTCAATATAGATTGATAAACTATTATTAATGTCTCTAGGAGCAATATAGTCAATTGGTATGGCTTCACTCAGCTCATCTCCACAGATTATTGGTTCCCTCCCTGACATTTAAGTGATCACTTCCTTACTTTTACAATTAGGCAGCTAACTACACTTTGAAACACCACTGCTATAATCTAGTATATAAACTCACATCTTCCTATAAAGATGCTTTCCTGATCAGTTTAAGATACATTAACTGGAACCGTTTTCATACTCTCCCTTTAGAAGATGCTGTGACACACTTTATTGACACATTTGTATTCATCCTAAATCAACAAGCTCCATTAAGAAACAAAAGAGTTAAGGCAAACCCTGCACCATGGTTAACTAGAAAAAAAATATATAACAAAAGAAAGAGATAAAGCTTGGAATACTTGGAAACAACTAAAACTCAGTCAAACCTCCAAAACTATAATCATCTCCAAAACAGCAAAACACATGACAAACATGACAAAAACATACTATAAAAATTCCAATACACTGCGTAAAACAATGCCGGACTTTCTGGTCCTCCATCAAAACATGTTATTCATCCTGACCACACTACCCAAACAACCCCTTTTACTAACTACACATTGCCAGCCAATTTTATTACAATAGAAACTTTCCTCTTAAACAGGTTTACTACCTGTAACTCCCACCCCCTCTGGAGTCAACATAAAGTCCCACCACATTTGATTTTGAACCCATCCCCACATCACCCATCAATGGTTCTCATACTGATACAAGCTACACTTGCCAGAGACAATCTTTCAGCAGACTATATTAAACTTGCAGCAGACACTCTAGCTAACCAAACATCCATCCTAATATAGTGCACCATCACAGAAAGGTATGTCCCTAAAATTTGGTAAAAAATCTTACCCCTGCACAAAGGTGGCTTCTTATTTCTTATTTATTTATTTTACATTTGTTGACCGAGTTAGTCCGACTGAGCTAAGTAGCACTTTTTCAGTGGAGGCCCGGGGAGAAACGCACCACAGCTTTACAATTTTAGTGTTAACAGTGTCAGCGGGTTATAATGTATACATACAATGAAATACATTTTATCAGAAAAATAATAGTGGAAAAAACATAATAAGCATACATAAGAGAAATTATTTGGTACAAACATTTTCAATAAGCAGTGAAAAGAGTTCATAGCGTGTGTAGCTATTTCATGAGATACGTGACATTAGAAATGGAGATACGAGATGGAGAAGAAGAATGATACTTTGAAGAGGTTTACGAGCTAAAAAGGTTTGACGTTTTGGTGATTACATATGAATTAATGATCTAGATCAGGGAGGATGAGTGTAGAGGCAGGACCAGTGAGTTTGGAGGTACTCTTTAGCGGCAGCTTTGAATTGATTTGATGTTTGAAGGACCTGAATTCTAGTGGCAATTTGTTCCATAATATGGTAAGCTTGTAGCTGTACAGGTTGCAGCCGATTTTAAACTTAGGCATGCACATTTGTAGTAAGTTAAGCTCAGAGCTACATAGGGACCTAGTGGGGAATATTGAGAGATGAAGGGAGAAAGGCTAGGGCAGAAAGATTGCAGGTATAGTATTGAACAAATTATTTGTTGTTGACAGAGTAGAAGCTAGTGAGATAATTCCAGCTAGTTTAGGTATCTTTGTGAAAGACAATGATGTTATTTATAAGTTTGGAGAGCAGTGAATCTGGCAACCTTGTTGTAGGTAGACTCTAATTTAGTTAGTAGTGTGGAGTTAAGATTAATAAGAATTTGGCAGCTCTATAGAAGGCTATTGAGGAGGTATGCATGAGACAGAGTTATTTCTGCTTTGTTGGTTAGAAACTTTTTGTTTCAATAAAGAAGGCCAAGTTTTTGGTGTGTCTTTTTGATGTAGTTGTTTACATATAGATCAAACTTGAGTTGGTCATCTATTGTTACTCCTAGTAATTTTGTACTAGGTTCAGCATTAATGGGGGTGTTATTGTGGGACAGTAGAGAAATGTAGATTTAAGCTGGGTGAAGTTCTTTGGGAGAAATAAGGAGTTTTGTCTTTTTAGGGTTAAGAATTAGCTGGTTGTCACACAGCCAGGATTTGATGGAGTTAAAAGATGCTTGAGTTGCAGAGATAAGGTCAGAGGGAGTATCTGTGATAGTGATGACTGTGGAGTCAGCTTCATATTGTACAATGAATAACTGTGGACAGGAGGTGTGGAGTAGATTATTGAATATATTGAATAGTAATGGGCTAAGGATAGATCCTTGGGAGGTTCCATTTTGACTGGAAGAGGAGGGGAGAGAGCTGAGAACCATCTCACTGATTGTAGAGGGTCAGTGAGATAGCTGGAAAACCAGGTAGTAGTAGAGGCAGAGAAGTGTAGGTTAGTCAGTTTGTTCAGCAGAAGAGGGTGAGAGACTATATTGAAGGCTTTTGAAAGGTCAAGGAACAGGCAGGAGACCAACTTATTATTGTCTCTGGCTAGAGAAATAGTATTAATGAAGGATATAATGACAGTTGTAGTGCTATGTTTAGGGCAAAACCCATGCTGTGTAGGAGTGAGCAAGTTTTCCGGTAGAAGGCATTTCACGATTTGCTTGTGTTTGCATTTTTCCAGTATTTTTGAGAGTGGTGAGAGGATTGCGATGGGTCTGAAATTTATAATGTCAGTGGAGTTACCTCCTTTGTGAATGGGTATGGTGTAGAATTTTTTTCCAGAAAGATAGGACTTTAGATTCTGAGATGGAGTGATTTATTAGGATTGATACAGGGATTTGGCAGCAATTTGTAGGAAATAGGGAGGCAGGTTATCAGCAGAAGCACAGCAGGGTTTAAGTTTAGAGAGCAAGGATTTTATAGAGTTAGTGGGTACAGCTGTAGAGAAAATGGCAGAGGAGTTGAGAGTAGGAGAGGATTTTGAGTTGGTAGTAGAGAGGAAGGAATTTATTAACTTAGATATGGGTTCAATGAAACAGGAATTCAATGAGGTAGCTATTTCTTCTGGTGAGTTGTTTGGGCAGGGGAGGAACGGTTACGATGGTGCAGGATTTGGTTTATAGAGTTCCACAATTTCTTGGGATCTGTTTTTTGGGGGTTAAAGTAGTAGTTCGTTTTGTCTTTATGGATGTGTTTTTTTGCCTGATTTCTTAGTTCTTTATATTTTTGCAAATGGAAAGGCAGCTTAGTTTTTACCCACATTTTCCATGCCCTGTCTCTAGTTTTCATTAGGGTGTGGGTAACATTGATAAGCCACGGGGATATATTAGATTTGATGTGAACAGTGTGGGGTGGAGCAAGAGAGTTAAGAATGTTAAGGAAAGTAGAGTTGAAAGAGTGGACCACTTTATCAAGGGGGAGATAGGTTAGATGTGTCCAGTTTATCCTGGAGAGGATTACATTAAAAGTCTCAGGACAGGTGGTGGATAGTTTGTGACAGGTTATGTATCTGTGAGGCCTAGTGAAATGAGAAGCGTATTGAAGAACTTTCATAGGGGAGTGATCACTTAGAGAGTTGGGTAGGATCTCAGGGTTATGGTATTTGTGGGGATCTGTGAATAAAATCCAATTGATGAGAGAGCTGGGAGTATGTGATCTGTTTGTCTGGGTGGGGGTTGAGATAAGTTGTACAAAGCCATGTAAGGTGATGCATGAAGTAGTTTAGGGGAATGAAGACTTAGCCAGTTAATATTTACATCCCCAAGAAGAATAGTTTCATTGTGGATATTTTGAGACTGGTAAGAGAGAATGTTTTCTAGAAGGGTAATGTTATCTCTAGGAGGAATGTAGATAGCTATGACTGTGAAAGTGGTGTAATTGTTAAGTTTAAAGCTAGCTGTCAGGAGTTCAGCAGGTGAGGAAGGAGAGGGTTGGTTTAGACTTGAAGGAGTAAGATGGTTTGAATATACAATGGCCACTCCACCCCCTTTTTCCTTTTGTCTATCTAGTCTAAGAATATTATATCCAGAGGGTGGGGGATACCACTGTCATGGTTTTGTGGCTTCAGCCAGGTTTCAGTCAGGGCAACTATATCAGGGAAGTGGTTAGCCATACATGCATGGAATTCACTAATTTTGTTTAGGATGCTTCTAAGATTCATGGAGTAAAAAGATACTTGCTTTTTTAGAGAAGTATTGTAGGGTTGGTTAGGGGAGTTAGCTTTATTGACTGGGGGGTTGGGCCAATGTTTGGGTGAATGTCACCTGATAGTAGTAGAGACTTAGACAGGAAACATTATTTGTATAGTAGGTGCTTTCTTTTATTTTCTAAAGAGGTGATGGGGAAGGGAGTATTTTGGTGATGGGAGGATAGTATTTAGAGGAAAGATAGATAAGCAGATAGGGAAACATTGCAGAGGATGTGTGAAGACATTGCCATTAGTATTTGCAGGATGGCAGTAAGTTGGAGTTAGGTGAAAGTTATATGAGGAAAGAGTGTATAGGAGGAGAAAGGGAGGAAATAGAAGAAAGGCTTGGATTGAAAAAGGCATGTCAGTAAAGGCGGTCAATAGTTAAGAGGGTGGTAAAAGTTGGGCCTAGAAGAAAGGGTGTAGGAAAGTTAGGGATAGGTAAACAGTAGGGGGAGTCAGTACACAGAAAGTAAAAAGGAGTGTTTGGTGTCAAGGGTTTGCAGAAGAAGAGGAGGGAGGTATGCAGGATTGGGGTGTGGCAAAAAAAAAACAGGAAGGAATAGGAAGCAGAGGAGGGAATTGTGCAATGGAGAGGAGTACAAAGGAAATTATATGGGGGTGGATGAGAACTGGGGTGGGTAGGGGATAAGAGTGAGCTTGAGAGTAGCGATGGTGAATGGAGCAGGTTGGGCCAGGAAATGGCAGTCACCACAAATAACAATTAGCAGGTCAGGAGGGAAACCGGAGCACACAGTGAGAGTCAGCAGGTGAGTAGAAGAGGTGGGGAGGTGTAGACAGAGAGGGAAGAGATGTTAATACTCATTTTGTCCCCCCATCCAAAGTCTTAGAAAAATGTGTCCAGTCTTAGCTACTTAAATTTATTAATACAAATAATTTACTAAGCCCCATACAACACAGTCTCGGGCCATACCATAGCACTATAACATCTCTATTCAGCTTTATAAGCACCATCAGCAGTCACAGGAATGCAGGGAACTTAGTATTGACACTTTTCCTTGTCTAAAGTTTTTCACACTGTGTCTCATCAAAAACTACTCTACAAACCTTCCTTAGGAATACAACACTGTCTCTCACCTGGTTGAACAGCTACCTCAGCATTAGTCTTCCATCTGCAAAATGGAAAATTAAATCATTCCATTTCTCTCGGTGCACATGAGGGTGCCTCAAGGATCTATCCTTGGTCCCTTGCTATTCCATGGTTTCATAAATAACCTACAACCTTCAAGTAAACATGCTATCATTATTCAATATGCTGATGCTTCCATACTCATCTGCACTGCCAGAATTCTACAACATCCTCAAACTCAAACACAGAAATCATTCAACTCCACTAAAAATGGGTCTGTACTCTCAATTACTATCAAACTCTAAGAAGACCAAACGTATCCTACCCACACCTAAGCAATACTCACTAAACCTCTTTTGTCCATTACTTCTGGTGATCAAAACAAAATTGAACTTGTAACATTTGCCAAGAAATTTGACTACCACATAAAGCAAACTATCTGCAGACTGCACAGAATATTAACACCCTATACTGAGTTAAACCTTACCTGACTGACCAGGTAAATCACTGGCTCTACTCTACTGTTACCCATCTTTCTATATGTTGTTCCTATATTTGTCAAGCTGCAAATTACCCAAATAACCATGCTTGCAAAATACTACAACAAAATAGTTAAATTTGCAGCCAATTTGCTTTATAGATACCATCACTGCATGGTACTAAAACAGATACATTGGTTAGAAATGCCTCACTATCTAATATTCAGACAGTTAAAAATTGTTCACAATCTAATTTTCAACATGAAAATTGCCAACAACTAAAAATAGTACCCAACTATACCACCATTCAAGTGCTCTTTGATCTACTGCCAAATTCTTACTGCACTGGATTAAATAAAACAATACCACTGCTGACTCGATTTTTTTTTCCTCAAGTCTAGACTTACATTCTCCTCCCACTCAGACAAAGTAACAATTTGAAATTCTTCAAGCTACTGTTGAAACAACACCTAAAGATGTCATGGCTTTGCTCATGTACCATACCTGGCTAATCCTCTAAGCTGTTCTTATCCACTCTGTCCCATCCTGTTCTTAAATGACTATTTAGCCAGTAATATTCTTATCCTATACTATTATGTCACCTTGGCCAAATACACTGTACCATACTCTCATTGATTTTACACTGTTATGAATGCTCTCTTTACCTCCCATACCTCTCAACCTCTTAACACAAGAAATCTGGACTAAGCCTAAAATAATGTGAGGACAAAGGCTCAAAAATAGGGATAGATTTTAAATATTGCTCTTATAAACTTAAACATTTGCTAGAATAACAGGATTTCTGTTACCATGCATTTCTGTATGATATGAAATCTGAAACCCAAGTATATCTCAGTATTTAGTGACTTGAATCATTGGTGATTTGACAAAAATCCACAAATTTTATGAGGAACAAACCAAAAATATGAAACAAAAAGTTGGACATTCTGCAAAAATCTGGACAGTTGAGAGGTATGTATAAGCCCTAAAATGACAAAACAATAACATGTCACCACTAAACTAAACATAACATTTATTGTAGGTAAGCACTTCCATCCTTGTGCCATCACATACTTCCTTAGAACAATTCTGAAAAGGTCCATAATAGCATAAGAGTGAAAGTGCTTAACTACAATAAACATTTCTGAAAAGCAGTGCTTTCACTGAATATACATAAATAATTCAATTTTCCTGCTATACCATACACCTGCTACTCTGTTTCTCTCTCTCAGTCTACACAAACACAAACACACACACACACACACACACACACACACACACACACACACACACACACACACACACACACACATACACAAATGACAAAGGCCCATGAAAAGTAGGTATAACTGGCCAAAAATATTGGTGCTGATTAAAACAAAATTTGCATGCATAATTATGTAACCTCACACACTTCAATGGAATTGTGGGATTCCAAAATTAAAATGCAAATTGAAGAACAGATAAAATATTAAACAACACAAACTATAACCATAAACATAGTGTTTATTTATATTAACATTTGAATTTTTTTAACATTTGAACTCTTTTCAAACTTTGAACTTGTATAGAACTAAATGATCTGGCAAAAGGTAGAAAGCCAAACCTATATGAGTTATTTCCATTTATAAGACATTAAAGTTGTTATGAACCAGCTCAACCTTTACTAGCAAAACTAAATACAGCCCTAGTTGAGTTACTACGTATGGGATATTATCTAATCCCTTCCAATGCAACATCTGGGGAAGACATGCTCTGATACATCACAAAGCACCTGATGCTTTGACAAAGGAGTAAAAGTGCAGTTCTCACTGAAAAGCTATACAGTCCTTATTTTAAAGTAGACCAGGGGAGCTGCCTGTTGGTAATGAAACCATCAAAACTCCCTGACATCTGTCAGAGTGTAAAACACTCTCCATATAATTATGCAGCAGGATGGAGTCCTGTACCCATCTTCAGCTCCTGAGTGAGTCTTAGCAGCCCTCTTTAATTATGAGTTTACAAATATGGCAAAATAGCAACTTTAGAGTTAGCAATATAACCCTGAAAATTTATGGCAACTATCTTTAGTTCATTAAAGAAAGTACTATGTGACAAAGCAAGCATAATGTGGCATATGTCAAAAGCTATTTTCATGTTGAATATGTAACCTCCTCACATCTTCCAACACTGACTCGTTCTGCTCTTGGAGAGTGCTGTGCATTTTATCAGCAAAATGGAAATTCTCTCTAGAGTTAACAGACTTTAAAACAGTGCATTACAAGACACTCAGTTTAGCATAAATCCTATAAGTAAAAAACAGCTGCTATTTGACCCATATAACTTGTAGTATAATATTGACCATCACTGATACCAGTTACCCAAGTACACAAGTCAAGCAAATTTATCCTTTAGAGTGTATATACAAAGGCTCTGTAATAAACAGTTGTAAGAAGACAGTTCAAGAAGGTTGTGGTAGCTCTGTAATGCAAGTATCAGTTTATTATTCCTTTTGAATTTCTCCAGGCCCTGTAATCACTTAAGCTATCTGTAAAACTAAAATTTGTTTGGGCTGGCAGGAGGGGAGAGACCCTCCAATACTCTCAAACCTTTTTTAATATTCTTTCTGCATCTTAGTTTTGGAAATCACTTTCTTCATAACAGGCATGCCAACTCAAAATATTCAGCCTGACTGGTAAGCTCTGGAACAAGATCCCTCCTAAAATAAGGAGGACATACAAGCATACACTCAAGGCCTTCATAACCTCCCAGTCACAGACCTGAACTTCAACTGAAGGTGCAGCTGAGACAGTAGTGTCAACATAACATCCAAGCCCCACTGCCCCTCTATCATTTAAAAAAAAATACTCAGCCTATGAAATGTTGCCCTTGTACATGTAGGAAAGTGCCAAATTATTTTCAGCTGTTGCCATTTAATAACCATAAAATGGCTATTTTTGCAGATATATTCCTATCATGCAAGTATGTTTTGTATAGTTCTATGAACTCTGTATGTTCTTTAAGTAATAAAGCTGCCAAGAGATGCTCAGGAAAAAAAATGTACTTGTTTGAATTCCACCTAGCCACACACTATACTCATATTTTGTCAATATTGTAACTCCTGAGCAAACTACCTACTTGTGATGCTAATTTTAAATGACAACTGTATTTATCTGCAGTTTTTATTTCAGTCTTTCCTACATTGTAATGAATCTGGTTTCAAAAATACAGCTTTTCTGCCCTGGAACAATTTTATGGATAACAGGATGTGCAGCTTATAAGTAGTGACACTGAGATGACTTTTTTTCATCTTTTTGTCTTATCTGCAGTGACCACATTCTGAAAATTACAATTTTTCTGCCATTGTTTCATAGTTCATAGACACTGATGTGTAACTCATGTTATGTTTCTAAAACTGTATTTACTGGCTTATCTGCTTTGATTTATTATACAATGTTTCCCATATAACAAATGAAAATAAATAAGTACATTCTTAGTAACATTTTAAGTCTATCGATAGTGGCATTAATTTATTATGCACTACTCTTTCACTCAACATAACATCTAAAAGCTTTTAGTGCATAGGTATTGACTACGTTAATTTACTAACATATACGTTATTACCTTAGTAAATATAAATTAATTCAGAATAAATAAGTCAATTCTACTGCACATATCTCTCAGCTGTCTAGAATTTCAAAGAATGTCTAGATTTTTGCCTCTTATTTTTGGTCTGCTCCACGTAAAATGTGTGTTTTTTATTGTGAATCATTAAAGTTTATAGTCATTAAGTAATGACAGTTTCAGCTTTCATATCCTCCAGAAATATGCATGCTACTCGAAGAAAACATTCTTGTACATTCTAAAACAAGTTTTAAAATCTGTTCCTGTTGTGCCTTTGCACCCACCCCCAAAGTACTTTAGCTATGTCTCTGATTCTTGCATTAAGAGTTTGAGAGGTATGCTCTCAACTGCCCAGAATTTTGCAAAATGTCCAGATTTTTGTCTCATATTTTTGTCTGTCCCTTGTAAAATTTGTGGTTTTCTGTTAAAACATTGAGGACTGAAGTAAGTTAAATAATGACAGATACTGGAGTTTCAGACGTCATATGTTTTAGAAAATGAATGCTAATGCAAAATTCATTATCATAGCAACTTTCTAAGTTTATAAGAGCAAAATTTAAAATCATCCTCATATTATTTTTGTCTTTGCTCAGAATTCTTAGGTTAAGCAGTTATGATGAATGCTTCTGCAAAAAACATGCTGAGGGAAAGAGTGGTGCATAATACACTTTAACAAATATGATAGTAAACAATAATATACAATACTGAATCATATTCATTTATGAAAACAACTGTTTTAAAGGAAGTAGAAACATGTATACTCCTTCAATGTAATCACAGTCCCCTAAGTCATCTCTGACCCTCTCAGAATTTTAATTGGATTAAAAGTTTGAAAACACCATATTTCCTAAATGCAACAATGCATGCTGCATTCTTAGTACTCTAACTACACTTCACATTAGTGAATACCCAACAAATTAATGCTGCCCTGATTCATTTCCTGATTTATATTTATGCTAAAGCTTCTTTGGCACTCAATGAAAATATACTTTGCTCAGCTGGACTTACCTGATTATCAAATGAAAATAAAATCTAGCCAACAAACAAACAAACAAACTATATTTTTTGTGAATGATTTCTGCCACATTTCCAACAATTCAGCTGGGCTGTGGTCCTTGGTGCTGGCCCTTCACTTGTGCTTATTCTGTCTATGAACATTACCTTCTGTAAATTATTAGATGATAGTGTGCATTGAGACACACCATTTCAATTTGTATAGGTGAAGGAAGGTCCAACATGATTTGCACTCTGACCGCATGATGCACTGGAATGTGAAACATTTCAGCAGCTGCACAAAGGTTAACATTTACTTCACCAACCACTTAATAAACCATATGTGCATTTTGTCTGCCAACTCTTGGAAATTAATGCTACTGATGACTTTACTAGAGTTATTACAGATGCAACAAGGGCAGTGATAAAATTTTTATTTGTCAAAAAAATTGCTGTATATTATCAAGGACTGATATCAGAGTATAGGCAAAGAGAAAGAAATAGGGGCTTCTGAATGAAAGACCAGCACTGGTAGAGTTTTTAATAGAATCTAGAGCAGAAGCTGCCATTAAAAAAGGAATAATTAGTAAAGCATATACAATATTGCATGATGATTATAAAAATCAATCAGAGGAGCTTAGAAAGGATTGGGAAGAGAGATTGGATAAGCAATTCACAAAGAGACAATGGGAGGAAAGATGTATACCTCCGAAATATGCAACAAAGTCTAGCAGATTTAGGATCTTTGCCTGGAAGTGTTTACATAGGTATTTTTATACCCCAAGTAGACTCCAAAATATTTTTCCTCAGGTGGATAGCAAGTGTTGGAGGTGTGACGGGCAAGAAAGAGGTGGCTAGGAACATGTTTTTTGGGAGTGTAATGCGCTGGCAGACTTTAGGGATTCCCTGCAGACCACTCTGTTGGAGTTGCTGGGTGAGAATATTGGATTTATGTGGGAGATTCATTTTTTGAGTTATGATACAGAATCAGAGTTGCCTAAACAAAGTAAAGCCTTGCTGAGTCTAATTATGGTGGCTGCCAAAAAAAGCAATTACTAGAAAATGGAAATCAAAGTCTAGGCCAACTTTACTAGAAGAAGTGAATATAGTAACAGAGACAAAGCAATTGGAATTGGGATCTTTAGAAAAGGGAGGGAGCAAACTATGTAGGAAAAAATGGGAATTGTGGGACAATATATGCAGAGCAGAAATTAGGTTTAAGAGGCAGGATTTCAATGAGCCATATAATGCTTAACTGACAGTGACTGGATAGATTATAAGTGATGTCTAATGTTTACAACTACAGTTGTTTCAGTTGTGTCTGTGATGTATAATGTTTGCAACTAAAGTGGTGTCATGTTGTTTGTTTTTCATTTGTCTAAATGTAAGATTGCCTATGTCATGTGTGACAATTTAATAAAGATTTTTGTTTGGAAAAAAATTGCTGTATATGTCTTCTAACTGTAAAAAATGCATGTGCTGCTTCATCAGATGTGGGTATGGGGAAGTAGCTTCACCAGAAGGGGTTATGGGGGAAGCAGCCCCCCTGACATGTGCTGCTGTGCTGTTGCAGAGGTTAGTGGATAATATGTTTTTAGATTTCTTATGATGGGGTGGCAGTTCCTTTACTCTGGGATTCCAATCTATGTTCCATCAAAAGTGACTCACTATGTAAATATTGCAGTTGTGTTACTCTGTGTTGTACCGGTGGTGACAGTGCAGTGATAATACTTATTTAAGATTCGTTATGTGGGATTATGGGGGATTGCCAGCCCCCTTATTCAACATATTCTAATGTGGGTTATGGGTAAATGGCAACTCCTTATTTACATGTTCTAATGTGGTGTTATGAGTGAATGGCAGCCCCCTTACTCACCCATCCTAGTGTGCAGTTATTGGAGAATGGCAGACCCCTTATTCACACATTCTAAGGTGTTCTATTTCCAGTCAATAATCCAAAATGCATATTCTATGCAATAATGCATATATATTTTATTGCTGATGTACATTGTAGGGGAGCTCTTTAACTGGGCAGTGCATGGGTAAAAATAAGTTTGGGTCTGCTGCTGTGAAACTTAATGTATCTCAGTCTGAGCAACTGCCAAAATCATACATTTAGGATACCCTGTATACAAAACAAATCATGTACAAACAAAGCATATATCATCTAAAAATACACAACTAAAGGGAAATTCATTCAGAGCAAATTATAATAAAATACCTCTCTTTGCATTTGATAAAGAAAGTGTTAATTGTAAAAAAATGCCATCTTTTTGTTTTCCTAAATCTTAATAAAAGATGAGTAACTTTAATCAAACTCTGCAAATAGGTAATAACCACACAATCCTTAATATCACTACATCATCCTAAACCTGAAATGGAACCTGGAATAGAAAATATCTGTTGTATACACAACAGATAAAATACGAGTTTTTTAGTTCCAACAACAGAGTTTAAATAAACCTCACATGTGACAATGAAGATATATGTGTGTGTGTGTGTGTGTGTGTGTGTGTGTGTGTGTGTGTGTGTGTGTGTGTGTGTGTGTGTGTGTGTGTGTGTGTGTGGATTTACTGAAATTAATCTAAACTTCAGTAGATTAACACTAAAGACATAGGGAGGAAAAGGCTGAAAAAAAAAACATTTCATAAACACCCTAATATACATGTTCTGAGGCATGACTTCAGACCATGCAGAAAAAAAATCCACAGTTCTTCCAGAGGGCAAGCCTTCTGAGATTAACACACACAGACACTCACACATGGTATATTTAAGTTACAGGGGATATGGGGGGTGCAAGGGGCTTGCCCCCCTGCAAAAATGTAAAATAAAACTTCTTATCTTTTTAAAATTTGTTTAATTTCATGTTCAATGTTTCAGAACTTCAGTCAACTGGTCTTTGACAATGTTCTATTCAGTGTTGTGAAACTTTGATCATTTGAAATAGACCCATAGAGAAAGAGAGAGAGAGATCTATGTAAGTCGTGGGGACGTAGGGAGCAAAGGAGATTTGCCCACCTGCCAAAAAAAAAAAAAAAACTTTAAATGGGAGTAGTACTGTTGGATAGTTATTCCCCAGGATTCATGAAGCTTGTGCCAGGCGCAGGTGTAGCATAGGCGGAATAATGCCAAATATGGCCGTCGAGCGATTCAGGTACGATCCAATACCATGTGCACTACTGGCGTACGCCAGAACTGCGCAGCCCTCGGCATAGGTATGCTAATCACCCCATGCGCAGTGTCGCACCATGCAAATGAAGGCAGATAGTGATTCATGAAGTGGTGCAGGTGTATCGTAAGCCCACGGAAATGTAAACCAAAAAACACGGTTTACATTTTCCCAAGCAGAACATTGGAGCTTTGGAAGTGGACCAGACTCATGTATTACAAAGTTAACATATGTCAATGGCTAAATACATAGCCAATGGCATAAGAAAAGATGCACAACACCTAAAAAACAAACATTTAATGTCATGTCCACAGTAACGCACAGTACAACCGCAGGGCATGTGTGCGCAAACTGGAACATAAAGAAAATATATGAAAATGTCATAAAATCGCAATGTAATATAAATCAGGTTTACACCATAATACATAATGGTAGGCATGGAACACCACAACCAAGGTGCAAGGTTTGCTAAGGGCCTGTGACAGTGTTCAGCGAGGTAACTATGAATTAGTAGTCAATGCCATGCAAATGCGGCAGATAATACTGAATCGCAAATGTCCTGCCGGATGAAGGTTGAACCATACGGCGCAGCGCTATAATACCGAGGAGTGGCTCAGAGGAGATACATGACATCAGCAGAGGGGTGTGCAACCATAGCAGCAAGCACATTGGAGCAATGCAAACTGGTCTGGCTGTTGCTAAGCAAAGCTGCAGGACAGGGGTGGGGAGGAAGGTATAGAATCGTTTAGTTGAGAGCACACATGGTGCCCAAAAGCGCATGTGTACAGGGATGAAAACGTGCCCGAAAACCAGTAAGCGGATGCATGCGGTGCGAACAATAGCACAAACTAGAAGGTCAGGGGAAGAAAAGAATGAAATGCCGAAGTAGGGTAATTGGCGTACTAATGAGCAATCAACACCAATCAACTCACGGCGGCCAATCGACGGCAGCTGTCAAGTCTGCTTGCAGAAACCTGCAAAACAGGATAGGGGAGGCATCGGAATGCAAAGAAAGGAGGGGAGGCACTGGATTGCAAAGATAGGAGATCTGTCATAGCAGAGCAAAGCAAACCGACAGTAGACCGGCAATAGCACACATTACGCAAGATACGCCAGGTCTAGGAAAGTACAAATGAAAGCAGGCTGCTGGATGCATGCCAGAAAATGGTAGGTGGAACGTGCAGAAATGTAAAGGGAAGGTCAAGAGGTAATCCACGGCAGCCAGATGTAATTCAACACCAAAGGCACCACAATAGTAGTTCCGGTAGTAAAATATATAAGATACCCTGTAGCTACGATCATACATACACACCTTATGACATCATCGGTGTTCACAGCACAATAGTATAAAGTGTGAAAGCACCCTACACACACCTGTGAATTCCCAAACACTGCACCATAGGTGTAAACACACGGGGAACTTTTAAAATGTACATGTTGGGAGCTGCCATAGCTGTGATTCATCAGCATGTGTTAGAGACTGACGGTGTTGTGGAGGATGATGCCGACAACCACCGCAGGCCACGGAGGAGGAGAAGAGTGTTCAGACCAAGGGTAACCTACCAGGGGCTACATGATCTGGAGATAGTAGAGCGTTACATGGTGGACAGGGACATCTTACAGCAAATAGTGGAGCTGTGTCGGCCATGCCTGAGAACCAGAAATAACAGAGGGGAACCCATTCCAGTGGACACGAAGGTATGTGTAAGCATGCAAATACTAGCCACAGGTACCTTTCAAAGGCCAACTGGAGATATAATGGGGATCTCACAGGCATCAGCATCCAGGGTACTACACCAGTTCCTGGATGCCATGTTACCACATGCCAATGAGCATAAATACTTCCCCTGAACTCAGGAGGAGTTGGCCAGCAATATGCGTCACTTCCACCATATGGCACACTACCCGGAGGTACTGGGTGCAATAGACTGCATGCACATACAAATCAAGTCACCACCCAGTGAGCATGGTAGGTGCTACATAAACCGCAAGGGATTCCACTCCATCAACTGCCAGGTCATGTGCAATGCCCAGGGCATTATCATGGATGTGTGTGCTGGCAGCCCTGGAAGCTACCATGACTCCCATATCTGGCATGCCTCACAGCTGTATCAGGTATTTGTCAGGGGTGACATCCCACATGGCCACCTTGTGGGGGATGCTGGCTATGCACTGGAGCCGTGGATGATGACTCCCATCAGAAATGCACACACACCCATGCAAGAACGCCATAATGAGGCACACGCACAAACCAGAATCATCATAGAGCGTGTGTTTGGGATGCTGAAATCATGGTTCCGGTGCTTGGACACATCTGGTGGAGCCTTGCAGTACTCTCCAGGCGTGTGTGCCCACATTGTCATAGTATGTGTCATGCTACATAATATGATCCTGCGGAAACAGCTGCAGCAGGGACAAAATGGTGAAGGCCCTCATAGCCCACCGCAATTGCCAAGGCCATCACAGGCACAGAGGGATTCAGACCATGAACACACTGTGCCAGCCCAAGTAGGCAGACGGAGGCGTGCCCAATATGCCTAGGCCTTGACAAAGAGGGAACGTATAGCACATACTCTGACAGTGTAGGCCCCTACGGACTGACACACCTCTCCACCTGCACACACAGTAAAATGGATGGCGCACAAGCACGACCACCTGTAAATTGTAATGTATAGGTGGCCCACTGTGTGAATCCCACATAGGCAGCCCTCAAACATTGTACACACAACAGCTATAGGAACAAGGAATGTCAACACCTGAACAGTACATGCGCCTATCACCATATGGTGGTGCTGTGTGTATAGGTTCCCAGGTACAACGGTAGGTTCACGGCCAACTGTCAGAGGCCATACACCAAATGGGGAAAACAGTGTCCGCTGTTGCCACAACATCGAGTAACCAACTGTCGCATAGAGGAGCAGAGGCAATCATGGGAGCACATGTGTGTAAGCACTGTTCTGCACACACTCAGCACAGAGTCCCTGCTGTGTTAATGAGGAGCTGCACATAATATAATCATGGATGTTGTATCAAGGCATGTGGTGTACCCATAACAGGTATTCTTCACCCCAGCATGCTCCACCCATGGTCATTTGAAGGTGTAGCACAGTATCGTGTGTGGCTCACTGAGATATACATACCCAATGCCGGAGCACATCCAGTAAACATCACATGGACATACCATTAACTGGACTCATCAATATGTAAACTAACTGAGTTACCCATGTGAGTGCAGTATGGAGTAACAGCCATAGTATACTCCACGTACAAAATGACATAACACGTGTACAAATCCCAGATGGCCATATGTTAAATGCAGTGACCGTCGTGCATGTTCCCGGTCCCACATCCTGCAAGGGATGTAACGTAATCCTGAAGGCACGAGTACTGCATGTTGGATGCACGTCAGCAGATCATGTTTAGCACATGTTACTGGGAATATGCATTGCCCAGTGCTGGTAAGCGACGTTTAAATATGACTACATGGATATGCGCGAAACAGGGATAAGCTACACCGAATATCACTCAGATCATGGTCAATGATGTCCAGAACAGGTGAAACCAGCATTATTCACCCCTGTACTGATAGCGCCTGCTCTGAAGGGTAAAACGACCACTGCCAGGTGTAGAACACGCAATCATGTATAGAATCACCTAACACTATTGCTAGGCAAGATGTACCTATGGTAGGGTGCTACCTCTTCAAATGACCAATGTGGGACATACGTCAGATGTCTGCAGGCCGACACATACACCCGGCCAGTACGAAATGCAGAACTTCACTGTTTTGCTTAGATAAAAGCTCAGTCTTGTAATGTTTACTTACTTATTCTGTTTCTAGAACATATAGGTGGTTCAGATACAGAATAACTGTTTTATGCAACTATTACATAAACTATAGGAAATAAGTATGTTCTAAAATCCCAGGACATGTGCCATGTTCACAAATATTTTGCAGGACACAACTGCCCAAAGAGGGATTGTCCCTCGCAGAGTGGGACAGCTGGTAACCCTAACCTACGGCAGGTGTGTAATGTGACTGGTACAGACACAAACGTGCGGAGTCCAGAAAACAGTATACACCAACAAGTACACAATGAAAGGTGTAGCTTGCCTGTCACTTTCCCCATCAGATATATATATATATATATATATATATATATATATATATATATATATGTGTACAGATATATACATATATATATATATATATATATATATATATAATACAGATAGAAAGGGCGATAGAGTGATATATGTTGATATATACGGAGTCAGCGATATCTGCAAATATATATAGATAGGTCAAGGACATTCATAACACCTCAGAGGTACAAATAAATAGGATACCGCCAACTATGGAATGTGTAACATACCGACATGCGTAACCACAAGGCTGAAAGACTGAAAGAACACAGTACCGGAACAGTACAACCGCGAGCAATAGTATGATGATATGAAGGGACATTTAGTTAATGCTGCCGGTGTTGCGGTCCACGTAGGTACTGTGTTCAACTGTGTTTGTGAGCGCCATAGTCTGTGTATGTGTTTGTTGAGGGTGCTGTGTGCATCTCTGTGTGACTGTAATGTGTGTGTGTGTCTGCATCATGTGTCTGTTAGTGCCAACTCAGAGGTAGATCATTATGGTAGGTGTGGGTATAGCTAGCCGCAGGCATATGGTTACCACCTGTCCCACATTAGGAGGGACAGCCCCTTCCTGGGCAGGTGTGTCCTGACATAAAACATTACAAAGGGCAAATGTCCGGGATTGTAGGACATTAATATGTCCCATATATAATGTAATAGTTGCATTAAATAGTTATGCTTGTATGTAAGAAATGTAAATGTTACATGCAATATGATAAGTAGCCAAAGTCCCACAATAGGTATGTATTGAGGATAAAAGTATGTGCTAACCTGTGTACTGACCGTGGCTATGTGTTGGCCTGTAAACACCACTGTGCATCCCGCAAAGTGTCCAACAATGGCCATATGAAAAGGTGGCAACCCATGGCAAAGAGGTTCTGTTACCAACACAACCGCAATGACTGCAAATATTTAGGACAGAAATACACGGGATAGCTGTGAGTTAGACATATCCCTTTACATATCGCTGCAATTCCGGAAGTATGGAAGTATCAACCTCACCTGCATACTATATAGAAACCAATTAACAACGGCCCAATGTACAGTCCCGTAACATAAGTCTACTAACTGATAGCTCTTTAATTAGGGATGGAGCCCACACACATATATATGGAATATGTAGAAATGCAAGCCCCACAAACCTGTATATGCTACGTACACCCACCGACATCCCCCACACTAGAAACTATAGTAATACAGACTGCAATAACAGCACAAACATCCAGTTAGTCAATTACATCTGCAGAACTGTCAACATACCTTGTGAGAGATACAATTAAAGGCGCCATGCAAAATTGCAGCCGTTATAGGTTTTGTTTGCAATAGTCCGTTATCAGACGTTAGGATGACAGGAACACCCACATGTTGAACCACATACTCTAGCTGTCACACACAATCCATGGGGGACATGAATCCAAAGTATAATTGTCTCTATGCATAGCAGTTGCAATTACACATAACAAAACACAATACAGGCAGTCTCCCCAAAGGTAGGGCAAATGGGCGACGCCCAAGTGGAGAATTAAATTATACCCCACTGCTGGCACGCAATTTATGAATGGAGTAGCTGCACAGCTGATATGCAAGTAATTAGTCACTCAGGAACACCAATTGGCGGGAGGAAACCACATGTTACAGGTATCGACGTATATAAGGATGACTTGCTAGACATTCAAACCATATGCTCATACAAACTACCTGTTTAAGCAGTGTGAGAGAGATAGAGACGAAAGTCCATAACGATAACAAGGTATGTAGAACACTCGGTATGTAAGTTTATGTATAGCATGTTTTTTATTAATTATTTACTGTATGTATAGCCTGGTTTGCATTAATAAAAAGTGTCTGCAATGCATAAAGTGGAAAAAGGTATTTATGTAGTGATGTCTTGCTGAGCATACTAATGCATGTAGAAACTGTGTGTCCAGCAGTGGGCCACAAGGTACACATCACAGACACCACAAGGGATGCTACATGAGGGCTTTAAACAGAACATTTCCATACAACCCGCCGTCAGTGGTAGGGTATGTCCAACAAGTACGTGCCATAGCAGTAGATAGTATATGTTGATATACTGTCACAGTAGGCATGTGTATGGGCATATAACGACAATGACATGTCTAAGGTGGTCCCGCTGTGCAAGTATGCTTTGCATTATGGGATACTATGTGAAATATGTGTAATGTATAGTATTGTAGGTAGATATGTCAGTTATTCTACACAGCATAACAAGCATATCATGCATACCAAAGGTATCGTCTATTGGCATGTACAATAACAGGATACATATGGCTTGTAGGCACGGGACATTGTAATAGCATGATAGCTAATCTAAGTGGAAGGGCTACCAAGTAACCATGCACACAGGACATGTAATAGCTTCACAGGTTCATAGTGGGGTACTATGCAGTCTGGCAAGTCTATGTGTAAGCAAAACTACAGTGTTCACACCAGTGGCACCTCTCTAGGGTAGTGTCCTGTGAACAGCAGAGCGATGTGTTACCTGCACCTCTGCACAGTACAGCCACTGCAGTGATCCCTGGCATACATGTGTCTCCCAACCACCAAGGGAGGTATCACATGAACAGTGCTACTGAGTGTCCCTGCGTAATGTACATAGGACTCATGTTCCAAAGCAAGGTGAGTGACTGGTTTAGGAATGCAACCCTCAAGCACATCCCACTCATTGTTGCGTGTGTGCACATATCCATGAGCATGTTGCTCACAGTGGCTTTTGCTTATGTCATGTATGTGGAGTATATCCATTAATATTGTTGTGGACATGGGCCCTGTCCATTCAGCAGAGGTCACCCCTGAGTATGTAGTATGCAAATGTGTACAGACGTGGTGTCCGTAGTTCAGCTGCATACTTTAACTGTTGGAGCTCAGTAAACGTCATGGCGTGTTAATGGTGTGGTATGTAAAGCTGTAGCTGTTGTGTAAGGTACACCCTAAATGGGGTGGTGTACCCTTGAATGTGTGTAGACGTCTTGAGTTCAGAGGTACAATGGGTGCCTAAACTGCCTATGTACCAGCTACACACCCAGTACAGATAAGTGTGGCCACGTAGAAGGATATCCACGCCACAGTGGCAATACGGTAACCACAGGAGTGGGTGCGACATATGTGTGTACTACAAACATGTACAATGTGACATGTATGTAGGGTACTACCACCTATGTGATAGTTAGTGGGTGAATGGTGTAATACAAAGGTGATGTTCATGCACCTTGTGTCATGCAGCTTGAGGCCATGATATTCATATCAGGTATCTGTCACAGTGACACCCATATGGATGGAGTCAGTATCAGCTGGTGGATCAATCATGGCACTTTGTATGCAGGGGTTTGTAAAGCTAGGCAGGGAAAGTCCCTCTGTGCTAGCCTGTACCTCAGGGAAGCATATACTGAACATGAGGGGCCCAATGACTGAGGACTGCGGTATGGCAAATGTAACTGAAATGCAGTAGGTACTATGGTATGCTACCCTCATTGTGTGTGTCCTGTCCATGAGCCACGTTGCATAATATCCTGAGACATAGGGTACGATGTGCAGGTGGATGTGTATGTTGTCAATACCAGAATGGAGAACGGTGCTGAAAGGCAATGAGAGGACAATGTAGGATGTGTGGACTCCCGTACCATCATCAACTACCCTGGTAACTGTATGAAAGGAGTCCACTAGGTGTAGGGGCCATGCTCTGGCCCTAACAAGTCCAACCTGTGTGGCATCAAAGGACCGGAGCCCAACAATGTCTCTGTGAATGACGTCCTTGATGATGTGCCCCATAGCTGTGCAGAACAGTCCAGTCAGGTGTGTAGGACTATAGTCCCACTCGTGCATTGTGGTGCCACCTGTGTGGAGTGTGATAAATGTTGCTGTGTGCCATTCAGGGTCCACAATGTCTGATACAAGGCTATTACTGAATATGGTGGCCTAGTGGGGAGACATGTCGTTCAGAGGTTTGTGGACATCACAGCCTGGGACTTTGGAAGGTGACATGGGGCCAGTGTCCCAAGACATATAGAGTGCAGGTTAGTACTGTGTAGGTGTGACCGCAGGGACACCGCAATGTTCCTGCATGGATTGTGGCCCTGTAGTGAGTGAGAGGTTGTAATGTTAGCATTGAATCCATCCGCCAGCATGTTGCCAACATCACCTGGGTCTGTAATGTTCCTGAGTGACTGTTGTATGTGAGAGCAGATGTGGGTGTTGCCAAAGACTACTGACATACCACCATAATGCCTTGTGGTACACCCCGGAAAGTGTCGCAGTAATGTTTACGTGGCTAGTCTTGGAGTATGTGATGAGGGATCTCGTGGCCCTACCGAGGCTGACCAGTGAGCTACCCCACCCATGGGATTGTACACCACTGTGCAACAGCCTCCACCTGTTGTTGTACATTATGTCCATGGAACTTGACCACCAGAGTGGCATCTGTTATCTGGTGTGTACCATCATAGCTCTGTGTGGAATAGCATGATCCATGCAGTCATGTACATGCTAATGAAGTGCACTGGGGTATGTGTCAGCATTTGTAAGTGCATTGTCCATCTGGACAGGTGTCATGACGTTAACAACCACTGTCATAAGATGTCTGTAGTAGGTGTTGTAGTACTCATGTACTGTGTATGCCATGAAGGGTGTGGTGCTGGGATGTGGCTAACAAGGTTGATTAGCATATGTTTGGAATCCACCAATGAGGGGATAACCCCAGATGTGGAACACCAGTCACATGTTGGTAGTGTTCATGTCAAGGTTAATGTTGGCCTTGGAGGTGGTGTGTATGGGTTGATCCAGCCGAGTGGAGGTTATGACTCATGGATGTGTTGGTACATGAGTGGCTATCCCAGTTAAGTGTGTGGTAGTGTCAGTTACACATCAGTAGTAGCTCTCTGAGCCCTACTGTCCAGTACACCAACAAATGAGGTCTGGTAACCGTGGGGTATGTTGTTGAATCTGTAGCTTGTTACAATGTGTATAGCAGTTCTGAACACAGTTAGTTGCACATGGAGCACCTCTGATGCATTGTGCTAAGTAACTAGCCAGGATGTGTGTACAACATAGTGGGATATGGGAACACCCAGCTGTGGGTGTGCCGGTCCAGGTATGTGCCTGAAAGGTATGGTCTGTCTATAACCTGTCATTGCAGGTGTGCTCTGTAGATCCTAGAGGCAGGTCCCAGTCACTGCAGAGATATTGGAGTGTTGCATTATAAGGTGTGCCTTGCCTGCGTGTGTCACAGAGGAAGATGCAAGCAATGTGTCACATGACCCCATGTCCTGCTTGCCAGTTCCCGTTCTGCCGGTGACTGTTACTGGAAACTGTGCAAGACAGGCAGTATAGAAGCAGCAAGAGCCTTACATGTGATCTGTACTCCTAGGGCTGACAGGTGCATGTCATTTGTGCCAAAGCATTGTGTTTGACCAGGTCAGTCAAAGCGGACAGATACCAGATGCCTGTAGAATGACAGCAGAAGCATAGGCAACTGTTGAAGTGACACAGTCAGTCGTAGTACAGTGGTATCAGGTCCAGATGAATGCATAATGCTCCCCAGGGCTAGGCCCACACCTTCAGGGCTACAACACTGGTGAGCTATTGCATGTCCCTGCACACGTAGTCTGTGAAGTGGCATCTCAGGGCAGTCACACTAACATGGAGAATGACAGTCACATCATACCTGGTGAGGTGTGGCATGGGTGCATAGGTTATGTTGCAAAACCAGTTACCTGACAGCAAGATGTAAGCGACTATCGCCTTGTGTAGCCTGCTGTGTGGAGCTGCAGTGTGACCGCCTACAGACTCACCTATGACTGGTGTGTTGTGTATGTTATAACACCCTATTGGCTGTATGTGATGGGCACACATGAGTCTGTGGGTTATAAGTTGGCGATGTTGTGTTCCGTGATGGGGGCTGCCTCTGGTGCCTACACAGAGTATGGAGAGGTACTGCACAAGTTGTCCTCATTTGTGTGGCCTGTGGTGGAGATCATGTGAGACTATGTGATGAGTGGGGTGTGTTGCGAATGTTACATATCCCCACATGACTGTCAGCTACAGCCAGGGTTGGTGACAGCATTACCCCCAGCAGTGCTGCATAAGTGCATCCCCCACAGGCTGTAGTGTCGTATGTTGGGAGGTGAGCATTGAATGTATACATGAGACAATTGCTCTATTGCCACATGTATGACATATCCATCATACAGACAGGCAATAGCACTGGTACGTGACAGTCGGACATGCCTGTATATACAACCATGTCTCACAGGATATGTGCATTACGTGTGTACAACAGCTGTTGTACCATAAGCAAGCTGGAAATATTAGGACAGCCAGTGTACCTGTGGGAAATGGTGTGGAACGGGTGCTATATTAATCAGTAGCTCATGACATGGTCATGTTCTGAACAAGTGCCTAGCATGACCATACAATATAGATAGGGTGTTGGATAATATTAACCCACAAGTGGTGACGACAGTCATAATGGGTGGCACCTGCTGAGTATGGTGTGCATGTCCATGAACCATTATCACTGTAGATGTTAGCAGTACAGATGTACAAGACAGTATGGATGTTTGATTACAAATACCTTTGCATGTCACAGGAGTGTTCTACCAGTGCCTGTTGACAGACTCACAACTACAAAAGGTGCCAGAGTGACATGTGCATATCACACCAGTGCCAGCTACAGTAGAACAGGGTTAATGTGTTGTACTCCACCCTCATTGTAGCCCATACCACACAGACAAATGTTAGGCATCTGTGTATGTAAGGATGTGAATGGCCATGACCTATGAGGAATAGCTGTGTCAGTGTTGTGAACAACATACAGAATGGGCTGTATGGGTGAGGTGCGTGACATATGTGCACATTCTGATGGATGATATCAGCATTGTCACTGCTAGGGGAACATCCCTGTACCCATTAACTACCACCTAGGCTGTGGTCAACATTATGGACACTATGTAAGGGATGGTGCTGTGCAGTACACCTCCCTGCCTTGGTGACATCTCCAGGCCTTTTGGGTAGTCATACGAGGTACCCATGTCATGACAGGGTGCCATCCATGAGCATGAAGATCATTGGACAGGCATATACAGCACTGGGGTGACCAATATTGGATCGCATATCACCTTTAAGGGGTAATGGCCATGCATGGATGGGCGATACCAGCCTTCACAACCCTCATCTCCACTACGCAGCATGCTGTCTACCTTGCATAAAGACATTTGCTACACCATGATGATGGACATGCTACATGTCCATATCCTGATCTGTAAGACATACGTCATGGACAGCCACTGTCCTAATACTAGGATCGCCACATGCTGGACAAATCCCTGTGCCATACATGTGACATACTCCCACCAAACCATGCAAACCTGTCCATCAAAGCTGCACATGTCATCCCAGTCATACATGGTGTGATGGCCACATGGTAGATGTAGTATCAACTGTCCGGATCAGTAAGGCGGCACTGATGCACCTCGCAGTGGCATACTGGCTGTCTATTACAGCTGAGAAACCTTGCCCGTACATGCTATGGTTGATAACCATCCCTGTGAATGACGTCCGACTAGCCATTGTCCCATGTCTATCACATGTGCAACACAGGTGATCCGTGGCAGGATGTTGAACAGCTGTACAGTGCTGTGTAGATGTATATGGCAAAAAAAAATACATGTACAGGTGTCCATGCGTATGTGTGCATTGTCACTGCTCAAGTCCATTAAGGCTGTGTCTGTGTTGATATGTGACATACACACAGCATCAAGGTCAACAGCAGTACCGTGGACACATCCAGGCATATGCAGATAGGTAAGAACACCAGTGCAGGCAAATAGACATGCCCACATCAAGACAGCATTCACATGGAGTATATGAACACTGTAATGAGGTGACACACATATATAGTGATGATATCCAATACATAACGGGTGTTACATGTGTGTGACACAAACACGTCAGTCATGTCAGTGTCATGATGATTTGCAAAGATTACTGTGCAGATGTACTAGATGTCATAGAAATGTATGTGCAGCAGTATCTCTGTACATCTCTGAAACTGTGACCTGTCACCATCATTATGTCTTACAGATAATGCCTCATACACGCCTTCCAGCATACAGCCACCAGGAAGATGATGTCCTCATCCCGTACCTCCATGAGAACTATGAGGTGTTGTTCAGCCATGTGCCACAGCATGCCCAGCAGCGGGACGACCTGTGGCAGGATCTACGCAGGAGGGTGAACGATGTGGGTGGCCATAACCGCACCTACCAGCAGGTGCGCAGACACTGCACGGACTTGATACGACATGAAAAACAGCGTGCCACTGCAATTGCCAGGGAACAAGGTGGAACTGGTGGGGGGCCACTAACCCAGCCCCCACTCACACACACCGAGGAGCTACTGGCCAGTCTGGGGACACCCTCAGAACAGCATCCACACACACTAGCTGCCATCGTGGAGGTGGATGTCTCCCAACCAATGAGCCTCGAGTTGCCTGGTAAGTCAGTACTGCACATATGGCTATTATATCCCATTTAGTTGCATGTGTCACTGTACATTATGTAAAGTAACAACATATGCAAGGTATGTGGACACACATGCTGCATACTACAGTATGCTACCCTGTGTATGCACACATGTGCATACTATATGCTATTATACAGGCGGATGCGTTAACATGTACAGTGCACCCTGTGGCTGTCAGACAGTCAGGTATAATGTTCATACTGCTGTGTCACCCCTATACAGGTACCTCTGGCGTGCCGCACAGACATGAGTCTGTTGCAGATGAGACTGTCATCAGTATCAGGCATGTTAAAGCATAGATCTATTTGCCATGTGGCCAGTTAACAGTTGCACACTTGATGTTTGTTTCAGTCACGATATACAGGTCGCATCACCCATCATTCACACAGGCCACACATGTGCAATATATACAAACAAAATGATACACCGACTTGAAATCACAGTAGTTGTCATTGCTACATGTGTGGTCAGCTGTGCATACAACAGTGGAGGTGTTCTATAATGGAGGCATATGTAGTATGCAGTGGAACAACATGTGTGGTATGCAAACAGTACCACACAGTGAGCTGTGATATGGGCAGCCCACAGGTGTCACCATTGTGTTATATGCCCCTGCATTGGGTGCACACATTGTGATGTGCCATCTGACATGTCCCAGACGCGTAGTGTTCTGGCTGCAATATTGTCACACCATCCCATGACCCATACCCCACATACCAAACATACAACCCGTTGTCTGCATAGCCCTGTGGATGGTGACATATCTGACATCTATGGGTGTATGTCATATGGGACAACACAGACATGTGAGATGGCCATCACACACATTTGGTCAACACATGTGCACACATGGCCATGGGGGATGGCCAGAGACATGTAGCCACACAGTAGATGTGATGTGTACACACCCTGTTGCACATTGTCCACACATGGTCCAATTATAGCCTTAGTTGACTGATTATACAGTTGATGTGGTACACTGGACATCCTAGACGCCTGTGTACAGCTAGTGGAGGTGTCACTGACATCTACCATATCAGATCTGTTGAACATCACGACTGTGTCATAGCATGACAGTAGTCACCTGCACAGCTTCCACAGACATTGACACCACATCAGGCCACAGATACTGTACATTTCCCTTGCTGCTGTAGGACATCACCGTTAGCTGTGCACCTCGTGTGTGTGGTACATCAATGTCATGTGGGAAATGGTGAATTGACATGTCTACTATGTGTGGACATGGTTGCCAGGAAGCTAAGACCCTGTAGTTGTTGTGCAGGGGTGTCATCTGTAGGTCCTCCACTGACCTGTCACTTGACACAGCATGGTTTGGTGTGTATACACCTCAGCATCGTGGGTCACAATCCACAGTTATGTCATGGGTATGCATGCAGTTATGGCTATGCAATGTGTACATTCTATGCATTGTACAGCAATATAGATGCCTCATGATGCCATGAAATGGCACAGTGTCTGTACTGCACACTGTATAGTAATGTAGACGGCTCACACTACCCTTCCATGCTCATGCACCTTTGCTAAACATGATTCTATCTGTAGGGCATACAGACAACACCGCAATGTGATGCCCATTACGATGCTGTACATGTGTCAGGACACCATTGTGTCAGACATGTATGCATGTTAATGCACACGTCAGCAGATTACATGTCAAGGCCACGTCAGCCATGTGTTCTGTTATCCTGTTCTGGTCCACATGGTGTATCACAGGGATGCATGCATACTACCATGATTGTGTGAACTGCATGGCTACTGATATGACACCTGCTTGCTGTAGTGTGCACCCCAGGGAGGTATGCTTACTAACACTATTAATGTCTGAGCTGCATGCCCTCTGCTGTATCACAGGCATGCTGCATGCCATCTGTCAAATCACATGCATGGTGTGTCTGTGTGTGTGTGTGTGTGTGTGTGTGTGTGTGTGTGTGTGTGTGTGTGTGTGTGTGTGTGTGTGTGTGTGTGTGTGTGTGTGTGTGTGTGTGTGTGTGTGTGTGTGTGTGTGTGTGTGTGTGTGTGTGTGTGTGTGTCTGTGTGTGTGTCTGTGTGTGTGTGTGTGTGTGTGTGTGTGTGTGTGTGTGTGTGTGTGTGTGTGTGTGTGTGTGTGTGTGTGTGTGTGTGTGTGTGTGTGTGTGTGTCTGTGTGTCTACTGTAATTTAGAGTCTTTCTTTGCATTCACAGGTGATGTAGGTGCGTTACCCTCCTGCGGTCCATCTGATGTTAGTGTCCCCATAGATACTAGCAGTGATGAACATATGCATGAGGTACAGGCAGGGTTGTCAGGGGCTGAATCTGTGCCAGTGGTTGCCATCCCAGCTATGTACCCCTCTTCCCCGCACACAGTTCTGCTGCCAACACATACCGCATCAACAGTGGCCATAGAGGAAGGACAGTCAGCGTCTGTTAGCGTGGAACAGGAACGTGTGGTGGCTACAGAAGGTATGTCTACACCCCATGGTGTCAGTGTAATGACTGCAGATGTGCCACACAGGCATGTGGCTGCTGCTGCTCGTAGGAGGACCTCTGGCAGACATGCACCTGCAAGACAGAACGCAGCAGCTGGTATCATCAGACGCATGTTCCAGACTGTAATGGCGGCACAGGCACGTGCTGAACGGCAGAACAGAAAAGGGCAGAGGCTGCAGAGGGCTGCAATCTGTACCCTAAATTACAACATCCAGGCATGGCAAATGCTCAACAGCAGATTGCTGACGTTCTGGACAGGCGATTGGGTGACATGGACAGAATCCTTGACCATGGCAATCCATGAGCGTGAGCTGTTTGTGCTGGAACATCTGGTAGGAGTGAGGCGTAGGCCACATGGACGTAGGCCAGCTACACCACCTAGTGCAGGTCAGCGTGAGCGTGCCACCTCACATGCCTGCTCCCATAGTGCTGGTAGCAGTAGCAGTGCAGCTGGTGCTGCGCTGTCCACACCTGGACACAGCAGGCCACATGGACATGGCCCTGGATGTTCCCAGTGGGGACACGGTTCCAGTGGACATGTGTTGTCGGACAGTAGCCAAGCTGTACCTCTGCCTGGTAGTGCCCGTGCAACCCCTGGCAGGCACAGGTCACGTGGCCATGGCCGGACACAGTGAGCTGTACAACCTGGTCTGTACAATCTGGAGCTGTCAATAATACCCCGTGTAGGCCTCACAAACGGCAGAACTGTGTGCACACATACATGCACACAGCAAAGACATCTGTAGGGCACCACAACACCCACATGCATACTGAACAGACATGTCCAGTCATATCACTGGCCCTTACCCACACACAAGATGTCATCCATTGGTGAAGCCTATGCCCCTGGCAAACATTATCACCCTGTGCATATGGTGAAGCCTGTGCTGCATCCCTGTCATCCACACCATTGGTGCAGGGACATGTTCAAATGGTCTGATGCACAGGGTGAACAGAATAGTGAGAAGTGTATATTACATTAGTTGTGTAAGAATAGTGAGAGAAGTGTATATTACATAAGTTGTGTGTGAATAGTGAGAGACGTGCATATTACATTAGTTGTGTACTGTTAACACGCACCAGACATGCCATGTAGTACAGGTTTAGCATGCATTGTTATATGTTCACAGTATGTGTCTCGGTAACAACAGTAATAGCATGTTGGTAATGATGCCCTGGTTCCCTCCTTATGGTCTACTTGCATGTGCCTACAGGTAGCAATGTTTGCAGTCTTCCATGTGTAACTGTGGAGTACTCACAGGCACATATGGCAATATCAGAATGCTATACGTAGCCTCAGCCTGACTGTTGGAAAGTCTGACATAACACAGATGTCCACACATATACTGATCCAGAAGCATGTGGGCAGTTTAATAGGCTACAGTGGCTAGAGACGTGACATCCATACCAGGTCACATCACAGGTATGTTGACATGGTGCAGGGGTTGTACACAGCGGTCTGGCAAATGATAATGTTAGAGGCCACTTGATAGCATGAGGCCTCACTGTGTAGCAGTAATACCCTGTCACATTACAGGAACATGCTCACACTCACGGGGTCAACAACACTATAACGCACACCCCATAGTGTTGAGGTAAGGACCCTTGCCTATGTGATCATCACCGTCACAGTACTGTGAACCCACATGACACGACACAGAGCAAGAACATGTACAGGTAGCCAGTGCGGCTGAGACCAATGGCATCAACAGGGTAGTGGACTGCATCACCATGAGGGGTTAGGGATCCTGTGTGTTCTGTATGGTAGCATACACCCTCACTCCATGCACCAGACAGCCATACATGCCTACATACACACACACACACTGTGGAGACCACAAATGTCATACACATATGGATAGCTGATGTGTGTGATATACACACCACACCTGCCTATGTCATGCTTTTCACACTGCAGTATGTAAAGATCTCTACAACAGTGTACAGGGGTGTGTAACAATTGGGATGTATTCACCACCATATGTGGCATATATGGTCACACAAGCAAACACACATGGCAGTACTGTGAATGATACACCTGCTATATGATGATACGTCTGACAGACATGCAGCAGTATTGGCCACATTATGTGTACCAACGCTACCTTCGGCAATTGTGCTGCTATATGCACATGGGAGGATGTAAGTGTTACAGGTGTCAAGTGACGTATTGTTGGTGACACCTGACCGCTGTGTAGGTTTTATGTCTCCACCGTCAAGTAACGGTAACATAGCGTACTGTTTGCACATGTAATGGTAGGATGGCGTGTGACACACCTGTGAACCATCCCCGGCAAACATCCATCTACACAGGTGGATCACCACATTATGTACACACATCCGTCCATACCTGCTGTACATCCTACTGTACTGTCAGTATGTCACCATATACAGGTGTCAATGATGGGGCTGCATTGCAACTGTATGTTGTAGTTAGGCACAGATTAGTTACTTACATCAGCTACTGCACATGCATGGTAGCTGCATGCACACTACAGATTGTACATGTGTGTTGGTCCTACATGCCTGTCATGTAGCCATGTTTGTATGCATTGCAATTGGTGGACATGTGTGTTGACATACATAACACATGGACTGTTGTATGATATGATGGGTGTCATGGGTAACTAGTACAGAGGGAATGTGTCCTCGGTCAACATTGCTGCCTCATGTACTGTTAGCATTCAACAGCCATGGACCCACCTTCCATTTGCGTGCATATGATTGCTGTAGCCACTTGTCTGCACGGAGGACAGCAAAAGCTATGCTATGTACATATGTGTTGTGTGTGTGGTCCATGCACATATCCACTGCAATTACATGTATGACATAGCCTAACATGTGTGTTCATTGGTGTACAGCGACAGTCATCTGTCACAGCTGTGTAAGACCCAGGGCCCCTGGTATGTGTAGAGCTGACCTGGTTATGTACAGTGGTATCATTGCAATGCATAACACATGATGGAACCCTGTCACTACATGTGTAGTCTGCACAGTTGCTGTAGACCTATGTACAGTGCACTGGTCATGAGTCACACGGTGTTGTGTTAATGTATGGCTGTGTATTGCTGGTCCAATGACATGGTGATGTCGGAGGGCTACATTGTAGATTGCAGTGTGTACCTCTGTGGTATGCACCTGAGACATCTGTGATAGCTCCTGAGTGTGTACTGGTCAATACATGTGAGTGGCCTTCATGTACGTGGGGACAGTAATACCATACTGTGCCCTTCGTGTTTAGAATCCATGTGCATGCAAGACGGCCCTTTGCAACTGCTAAGTGTGTGAGCATGCCCAGTACGCCATTGTGTAGATGGACACACAGTACATTCCAAACTGCGCCCTTCCGTGTTTAGAATCCGTGTGCATGCATGCAAGATGGCCCTTTGCAACTGCTGTGTGAGCATGCCCAGTATGCCGTTGTGTAGATGGATACACAGTACTTTCCAAACTGCGCCCTTCCATGTTTAGAATCCATGTGCATGCATGCAAGACGGCCCTTTGCAACTGCTAAGTGTGTGAGCATGCCAAGTACACTGTTGTGTAGATGGACACACAGTACTTTCCAAACAGATGTGTGATACTAAGCGTGTGGGCATGGCCATTGACATTCTGTATAGTGATGGTGGTCATCCAGGCAATAGGTGTCCATTTTCAATGTCACGATGGATGCCTACATTGAACACACTGGTTGCTGTCTTGAAGGGTGTACTGTCTGTGGCGCGTCTCGTATCTATGTAGTGTTGTTGTAGTGCTCTGTAGATATTTGGTTGCCCCGATCACACCACTGCCATGTGTTTGTCTACGTCTACCTTGGGACAGTAATATGCTTTCAGACTGCTCACTCTCTATACATTCCCTATCGGCATCCTTGCCTTTGCGGATGATGTCACCCACCTAGAAGTATGCCTCTGGGAGTGCTGTGTTCAGTAATCTCGGTAGCGCGTTCTGTAAATGCATCATGCTGTAGTGTGTTAGGGTAGTTAGGTGTATGTTCGACTCCCAGCCCTGCCAAGTGTGTGTGTGTGTGTGTGTGTGTGTGTGTGTGTGTGTGTGTGTGTGTGTGTGTGTGTGTGTGTTTGCGCGCATGCTCCCATCTGCCTGGGGACTCAGTCTTGCTTTTAGATGCCGCACACCACAGCAGTTTACTACTGACATCTTTGCCTTTGCGGATGAAGTCACCCACCTAGAAGTTTGCCTCTGGAAGTGCTGTGTTCAGTAATCTCAGTAGGGCATTCTGTAAATGCGTCATGCTGTAGTGTGTTAGGGTAGTTAGGTGTATGTTCGACTCCCAGCCCTGCCAAGTGTGTGTGTGTGTGTGTGTGTGTGTGTGTGTGTGTGTGTGTGTGTGTGTGTGTGTGTGTGTTTGTGTTTGCGCGCATGCTCCCGTCCGCCTGGGGACTCGATTTTAGATGCCGCACATCACAGCAATTTGCTACCGACGTCTTTGCCTTTGCGGATGATGACACACACCTAAATGTCTGCCTCTGGGACTGCTGTGCTTAGTAATGTCGGTAGTGCGTTCTGTAAATGCGTCATGCTGTAGTGTGTTAGGGTAGTTAGGCGTATGTTCGACTCCCAGCCCTGCCATGTGTGTGTGTGTGTGTGTGTGTGTGTGTGTGTGTGTGTGTGTGTGTTTCCAGCTGCATGACAACAGTACATTGCTTTGACAGTAATCACTCTCTATAACATCTGTGCGTCATCTTTGCCTTTGATGCTGCTGTCTGCAGGCTACACGTGTGCCTGTGTGAATCATGTGATCCACTGATCACGGTAGCACGTTTTGTAACTGCGTAATGCTGTCGTGTGGTACAGTGCTTACATTTATGTTCTGCTCCCAACCCTGCCACGTGTGTGTGTGTGTGTATGTATGTGTGTGTGTGTGTGTGTATATGTGTATATATATATATATATATATATATATATATATATATATATATATATATATATATATATATATATACACATATATATATAGAGATATATGTATGTATATAGCTATATATATATATATATATATATATATATATATATTGTATATAGATATGTATGTTGGGATTATCACTCTTGACTGTGCTGCATTGTCTGTATGTGAACACCTTGGATGTATGTACATCTGCTATGGCTCTGTGATAGTGCACATATTGTGTGCTGTAGTGATCGTGGGTTATACATGTGTAGTGACCGGTTATTGTGTTGCTTGGTATTACATGGGCATTGGAAACAATGTTAGTACAGCACCTTTGAGTGGTCGTATGCAGATCTCTGAAACAGTCAGCGGTGGTTATTACATTGGAGTGTGAGTATGGCTCATATCCGTCTGTAGTAACTGTCAAGTCTATGCACCCCAGGTTAACATTACAGACACACGTTTATCCACAGGTTGTGGTACAGATCCCAGGACTGTATGTGTAGACATTGACAGGTGCAGGACTGGGTTGTGTTGGATGCATGGAGGGGTGTCCATGGCCAGTAATGGGGATCTCTACAGCCTGGCAGGTATGGTGTGTGACTGTCCCACAACCTCCTGTATATGGCTGACACATGCTGTACCTGTGTATATGCAGACACACACACTTACCACATACAGCTACGGCTATCGCATACACACACCCATGGCACCACCATTGGGCCATGCAATAACCGTTGTCCCTCACACACACACACACACACACACACACACACACACACACACACACACACACACACACACACACACACACACCTACGTGTACATTGGATGGCTTTATGACAGCTCTGGACATGTTAACACCACACCCTGTGCATATGATGTCACCTGTGCCACCACCTGTGATGTGTAACATTGATGCAGGATCTGACTAACCTGGTGCTGCTGCACACAGTGGCTTTATTCCACTGTATTGATGTTAGCATGCTGTTAACACACAGTGTGTTATTTCCAGGTGTACTTCAGCAGGCATGATGCATTGCAGCTATGACCATCACTGTAGCATAGTTTACAGCACTGTTACCTCTGATGATGTAGTCTCCATCCATGTGCCATTTCACTGATGTGTGTAGTATTGGCAGCATGTGTGTCTCTGTGTGTGCAGTACGTGTGTGATGTGTGTAGTACACATGTATACTTGCTTACAAATGCATACACGACATTACACGGGCTTCACCATTCATACACTAGCTTACTCGTTCTTCCACACATGCACACGGGCTAACACACGTGCACACATACTTACTCAGTCTTACTGGCGCGCATGGGCGCAGACACACTGTGGGCAGGTTTGCATGTCACATCGGTGGTATCCATGGCATATGCCGTCAGTCTCCTGACGTTCCCTGGGATAGCTCATGACACGCCTCTTTCACTGAGTACTGACAGCACACATGTGACACTGCTGCGGTGAGGTTACAGTGTTTTGTACATACACACTCCTATTGTCACCTATCTTTTACTCTAATAGTCCCCTTAACCTACACTACACTGTAGAGGCTTGGTCCATATGGCATGACATGTTGTGATTCACTATCCTCAGCCTCACTTGCCTCACATTGCCTACAAATGCTTCGTTACATCTCTGACAGAGCACTTCCACACATAGGTACCAGTACGCAGTAGCCATGTTGTCTCCGGCTTGCCATTCATCTGCATGGCGTACTAACATCTAACTAAACCTACATTTTGTATGTATATTATCCATATGTCTTGTGTTGAAGCAGCGATTCTGGTGCTGCGCTACGCTTCCACACCAGGGATCGGGGGAGGACAACTACTGGTTCATTGATATCCAATGGACAAAGCCACCACTGGCCTTGGACTTGGACATTGGCATGCTTCTTCGACTGTATTCGTACTGTATTTGCAGATGTCATTGCTCCGTTTAGCAATGTGCAAAACGTTAGTCGCATAACATCCGGGTACATTTCTGCACATAACTCTGCTCTTGCATGGACAGCTTACTGTTTCATGTATCGCGTAGTTACATAGGGTTACCACCTGTCCCACTTTGCGAGGGACAGTCCCTCTTTGGGCCGTTGTGTCCTGCAAAATATTGTGAGAAAATGACAAATGTCCTGAGATTTTAGGACAAAAGTATTTTCTGTATTGTATGTAATAGTTGCATAAAACAGTTATTCTGTATCTGAAACACCTACATGTTATACGAAACAGAATAAGGAACAAAAATGCTACAAGAATAAACCTTTATTCAGGCAAACAACTGAAGTTCTGTCCTTTGTACTGGCCGTGGGTATGTTTTGCCCTACAAAATCTGATGTTTGTAGCACAAATGTCCGACTTTGGCCATTTGAAAAGGTGGCAACCCTATAATTACATCATTTGCATAGCTTACACATACAAATGGGGTATGTTGCAAATCCCAACATTGTCCGTGCAATGTTCGTGTTACGGGCGGTCTTGCACGCCCCTGCGGGTGTTTGCTGAATAGCCTGGCAATCATCTTTCCTTGCTGTACTCTCACTCAATCCATAAACGCCGAAGGCGTCGTGTATCATGGCCTAGGCTTTGCTGTGTGCTATGTCTATTTGTGGTGTATGCATGGCTGTGGGTATTTCCCGCTGTCATCACTGGTAAAGGTGACACCCTATAGGTACTTCCTGTAGACTGCTGTGTCATTTGACATGTTAGCACATACCTGCGGATGAACTTCCTACTGCAGTGCTTTTCATACCTTCTGCGTTATCTTGCGGTCGATAATGCTGTTTCCTCAGACATGTATCTGTTTCTGATCATACCTATCAACCTCCTAGTGCAAAACATCTGTACAAAGCCTAACATGATGGGAGGACAGATAGGGGCAGATTCTACATATTGCTCTTACAAACGTAGATAGTTGGCAGTATTATAGGTTTTGCATTAGTATGCCCTTTCTGAGGGATTTGGGGTCTTAAACACATATGTTTATCATTATTTAATGACGTCAGTTCTCAGGTATTTGGCAAACAGGTACATATACCTCTCAACCTCCGACAGCAGGAAATCTGGACATAGCCATAAGTAAAAGTGGGGCAAAGGCCCAAAAGTAGGGCCAATTTTTAAATATTGCTCTTACAAACTTAAAAGGTTGATAGAATAACAGGTTTTGCATTAGCGTGAATTTTCTGAAGGGTATGAAGTCTGAAACTCAAATGTCTCTCATTATTTTCTAACTTCAGTCTTTAATGATTCGCACTAATTTGGCAGAAAACCACAATTTTATGCAAAATGTACCAAATATATGAGGCATAAATCTGGACATTCTGCAAAAATCTGTACACTTGAGAGGTATGCAGGTACAGATTGTGAGAGGAACACACCACACATATGAGGCATACATCTGCACATTCGTACAGTTACACCAATACACACAATACATGGCGCCATCACAGGCCAGTTACCATTACATTCCTATTGCTGAACACACCCACCCACTGGGTTATATTCCTCACACAGGCCAACAGGTGCTTATCCACACTACTTATTCCATCATGTACCTTATGTGTAGGCCGGTATTTGTGCTTTCCGTCAGTGGCAGAGCTCACATACGAGTATGGTGGACTGGACACTGTATCAGTGACACTGCATGACACCCTGAGGGACACATGTCGTTTGAGTCTATTAACCTTCCACATTGACTTTCACAGGCCATACGTTGTAATTCACATTTGTGTACAAACATGCTTATGAGTTGTACATGTTTTGTCATTTGTCCTGACGTCTTTCTTCTCACCTGTCCACCTAGTATCACTAGTTCTGTACATTTCATTAGGACGGGTTACCTTCATACCTCTCACCTGTACACATTATGGGTATACGCCCTGGAGTTTGACCTATGATTCTGTTACATTTGTCATGATAATGTGCCTTTCTGATAGATTGCTGGCAAGCCATGACGGACTGTGCGGTTAGGTAATCATGACTGACATTTCTATTTCATGATTACTAACTCTCATAACATTCGTATTCCCGACTACGCAATTATTCTATCAACGGTCTGACTTTGTCTGAGGTATATATTTAATATAGTCCCTATTTGTCTGTCGTGTACTATGCCTTAGTCCAGCTGTCTTATTCTGACATTCTGGCAGGTATGGTTACCATCTTGGTCATATGCGTGTCCATCCATGATAATCGCCTACATGACACTGATATAGGTCCCTATGTCTTCTCCCAATGGTTTACACAATATCCAGTGGGTGGGTTGCACCTTTTTGGTGAATATAGGCATGTGCTATACCCACATAGGTATATTGATCACTCCCATGGGGCGTACCTAATAGATCTGTGCCAACCAGCACCTTGGCCCAATTCTGCATACCCATGATTTCCATACCTGACACACCTCCACAGTACCCATTAGACATGTTTAATGTGAGCGATAATAAAGTGTGAGGACACTTCCGAGCACTCCCCACTCTGCGGATATCAGCTCGTATGTCATACATTCAATCAACCCATGTGTTATTACCCTTGCACCTGCTACTGTTGCATGTACAGCTATATCGTAGTTGCAGCTGTGACGTCTTTAGCATCTATGACAGTTCGCACTTCGTACGGATCAATTTTTGGGGTCCTGCAAAGGACACCTATATTCATGTTTAACATGTAGAACTTGCAGGCCCTGTCACACTGGTACTTTCTGGGAAATGGTTTGGAAACCATCGGTGTATTCTCCTTTCATGCATGTCTGTCTCTCTATCCATATTACCTATACCGTGACCTATTTATGTACATGTGTTATATGTACAGGGACATATGTTTGTTGTGTATATATCTATTCATGTATCGTGTGTGTATAGATATATCTATCTGTACATATATACATATGTCTGTACATTCCTCATCTCGTAATTTGCTTTGGATTATGTCTGTGGATATATGTGTATATGTATCTCCATATCATATCTTTCAACTGTACAGATTTCCGCTGCATGTACAGCTGTTTGCCTCTTATCTTTGCTCCATTTTTCATAACCTTGTGTCTATCTGGCAAGTTAGTGGCATATCATTAAAGAGTGATGTTGGTAAATAATGACAAACATTTCAGGTTACGACTTCATACCCTTCAGAGAATCCATGCTAGTGACACACCTGTTATTCTATCCACTTTCTCTGTTTGTTAGGCAATATCTGGGGATTGTCCCTATTTGTGGTCTGTTTTTCATAACCTTGTGTCTATCTGGCAAGTTAGTGGCATATCATTAAAGACTGACGTTGGTAAATAATGACAAACATTTCAGGTTACGACTTCATACCCTTCAGAGAATCCATGCTAGTGACACACCTGTTATTCTATCCACTTTCTATGTTTGTTAGGCAATATCTGGGGATTGTCCCTATTTGTGGTCTGTTTTTCATAACCTTGTGTCTATCTGGCAAGTTAGTGGCATATCATTAAAGACTGACGTTGGTAAATAATGACAAACATTTCAGGTTACGACTTCATACCCTTCAGAGAATCCATGCTAGTGACACACCTGTTATTCTATCCACTTTCTATGTTTGTTAGGGCAAAATCTGGGGATTGTCCCTATTTGTACCAGTTGTTGTCATGGCTTTGTCCAGTTTCGTACTTTACGGGTTTAACAGGTATGAGCCATGTACATGGAACGTGTGGAAAACACCATTCATTTTCTATTCTGTGAGCGGATTACACACGCGCAGGTGCAGTTGCATATCCTTATTGTGGGTTACATATGTTTCATAGATAATTGTGCTTCCGTGAACTTTCATAATTCTGACCGTAACAGTTGCATATCTGTATTCCAGTTTACGGACTACTGCGAAACACAAGTTCACCTTTACATATTTAAATGTGTGTACTGCACGAACGCTTTAATTGCACTTTCAAGTTATATGTGCAGTGGTCGTAGGTCAACCGGGACTGCATTCACGTTGGCCGGAAGGGATTCTATTGGTGTTCTCCCTCATTGATATGCATACACATAGTACTTTGTTACATCAACATACGCCTCACCGCTTCACCTACGACACAGGCATCCATTCTCCTGCTGGGAAAAAGCCGGTACTACATATTACACATTCCCTATTACCTACTGCTGTGGACTCCGGCTGCATTGTTAATCACTCCGAGGGTATGCAGAACACCAAGGCATATAGTCCAGCCACATACAGGTCTTTGATTGTCAGGGTGTTCATGTAGTGATCTGGTTTAGGCTTGTCCACCTGGTGAACGGAACTTCCCTGGCCGAGGTCAAATGGCAGACGAAGCATATGGACAGGGCTTATCTCCCTATTTTGAAGTTTTACCTGTGGGAAAAAGCCGGTACTACATATTACACATTCCCTATTGACTACTGCTGTGGACTCCGGCTGCATTGTTAATCACTCCGAGGGTATGCAGAACACCAAGGCATATAGTCCAGCCACATACAGGTCTTTGATTGTCAGGGTGTTCATGTAGTGATCTGGTTTAGGCTTGTCCACCTGGTGAATGGAACTTCCCTGGCCAAGGTCAAATGTCAGACGAAGCATATGGACAGGGCTTATCTCCCTATTTTGAAGTTTTACCTGTGTTTATAGACACAGGTGTTTGGGCACCTGTCAGCAGCTAATTCTGTTGGCATTATATATTATGGGTGGGTTTGTAACAGTCCATACTCCCTGGTGAGGGGTGTTCCCATTCACATTTGACTTATTATCTGTATACAGTCATATGGGGACTGTTATTTTTGGACATGAATTGACTACATGTATGGACCATACCTCTTAGAGCACCAAACCTGCGCAAAACCTACATGACGGGGGGACAATTAGGGACACATTTTAACGATTGCTCTTACAAGCTTACAACATTGATAGAATGCTAGGTCTTGCATTAGCATGACTTTTCTGCAGGTTGTGGAGTCTTATACTCAGGATATTTCTCATTATTTTACTGACGTCAATCCTCAGCTATTTACCACACTGGTGCAGATTGTCGGAGGCACACACCAACACTATGGGGCATGTGGAATGTTTCCTGAAAGTCTGTGAACAGAACATTTATGAATACTTCTTTAATGGACATAAGAAATGTTGTTATTTTAACTTGAGCAATAAGGAATACACCTCACTGAGGTCATTACGCAGTGATCCCACACTTAACTTTAAACCAGCAGATAAGGCGGGGTGGGATTGTAATATTTAACATGGAAGAATATGACCAACTTATGCTCATGATGTTAAGCAACAAACAGACCTATTTAGAAATATCAAAAGAGACCCTCAACAAGATTTGCAGAGAGATAGCTGATAACCTTTATGATATGTTAATGTGTTAACAGATAGACAAAGATTTATATGATTATTTTAGTAGAGAATATCCCAGAATACCGATAATTAAAGTCCTACCTAAAATCCACAAAAATATAGAACCCCCACCCATGAGACCCATAGTTTCAGGAGAATTCTGGGCTACTGAAAATATATCTACTTTTCTTGAAAAAACATTGAGACCATTAGTAAATGATATTCCAACTATTCTTAAGGATACCTATACACTCTTGGAACATATAGAACAATTGAAAGAACCCTTAACAAAGGATACACATTTATTGATCACTTTTGATGTTTGTAATTTATTTACCTGCATTCCAAATAAGTATGGAATTCAGGCTATAAGGGAACTTATTTCATCCAGAGGGAATTTCAGTAAAAATAAACATATACTTATTTGTCAATTACTTAACATTGTTCTATCGAACAATGTCTTTTTATATGGGCAAACCATCTACCACCAAAAATGGGGGGTCGCTATGGGAACCCCATGCGCCAATACATACGCGAACCTTGTAGTCTTTCAATGGGAACAAACATTTTTATTTAATCATCCACTGTTTGAAATAGTCACACTTTATAAAAGATTCGTGGATGATATACTTATCATTTGGAGAGGTACCCTAGAAGAATTTAAAATTTTTCTACACTATCTTGGTAACACAACTACCTTCCTGACCTTCACTATGGAAGCTTCTAATGACACAGTCAGCTTCTTAGATGTGAATCTAAGTATAAAAGAAGGCAACTTAGTCTCAAGTCTCTATAGAAAAACTTGCTGGAAAAATACTCTACTAGATTTTGATAGCATGCATCCACGGCATGTGTTTCCAGCTATCATTAAGAGCCAGTTTATGAGAATAAATAGATTATGTAGGGAACCGGAAGTGAAATTTAAAGAGGTAGAAAAAATGGTAAAATTATTCAAGGAAAGAGACTACAATAGTAAGATGGTGGAATCAATTAGAGAAGAAATCTTCACATCAGTTCCCTCTGAGATGTCTAATAAGAATCTTAATAAAAACATTAAAACTATAGGCAAGGAGAATACTGCGAAAGATTTTACAATACTAAGATACATCATGACTTATACCAATGATAGTCAACTCATAAAACACATTATCCAGAGTAACTGGAAAATCTTAACTATAGATGGAAAAACTGCTAGAATTGTATGTACTTATCCCAAATTTACTTACAGAAATAGTAAAAATCTAAAACAACTACTATGCTCAAACTCTAGACCAAACGCTAACTTAGATAAGAAAGAAAATATGAGACTGGGAACCTACCCTTGTGGACATTGCAGCATGTGCACACATATTACTAAAGAACAGGATTTTATGCATCCAACGTTAAATTACACATTTGTTCCAAACTTTGAGGCAACGTGTGAAACAGAAAATCTTATATACCTAGCTACCTGTGGCATGTGTCCAGCATTTTATATAGGACTAACAAAGAGGAAATTAAGAAATAGGGTATATAACCACACTTATGATATAAGGCGCAATAATGAACAGAACACCTTAGCAAAACATATTATGGAATGTAATGGCCACTACTTTAAATTTCGAGTTGTAGAAAGAGTAAGTGGCAATAGGAGAGAAAGAAATAATGTGAATCTATTAGAAACTAAAGAGTTACACTGGATTTTTAAACTTAGAGCACATCAACATCCAGGCATCAACCAATATGTATCCATCAAACCAGTACTCAGAAACAGGAGATGAATTTTGCACTATAACAGGATACATATATTATTTATTTTATTTTATCATATTTATTTATTCATTCATTCATACGTCTGTACATAACAATACATTTATGCTATACTGATATATATATATCTATATTTACATCACAAATTCAAATAATATTCTATATTTAGATATTGACATGACCACTTAATTTATATAACTTATATAATCAATTTATGAATATATAAGACACTTTATTGACTATTATATATGTAGCATGAATTCATATGTTTTTATCCTTCCATTTCATATATTTATTTATCTATTTATCTTTTATAAATATCTGACTATGGATTTATTTATCTATGTGTTTATGTATTCATCTATTTATGTATGGACGTAGCTGTATTGAATTATATTATATGAACCTATTAGTATTATTAATCGTTGATGCATACTTTTTAATATACAAACATCTCTCCTTCATGTATTTTAAGTTATTTATTTATAGTATAACTATTAGTAAATGTTTTAGTTATTTATAGCGCTACAGCTTTAACCAGCATTTAATGAAACCATCGTATTTTATCTTAACTTGACTACTCATTCTTGAAAATTTATACTTTAATTGAATCTACTGGTTTAATTAGTTAATTGTTTTATTTGATACACTTAATATAATTAATTTTAAGTGGTTCAATAAACGTTGAGTATTTAAATGAGTGGCTAAAGCATAAGAAATTGGATCTGAAGAAGCATACATCGTGTATGTGAAAGCGCTTATCCATTTGTTTTGTACCTTGAATAAAAGTTTTACGCATTGGAATATACTTATGCCTGCTTTTGGTTTGTCCTGATACTACAGAGATTGACTTTTTCCGTGCATGTTCACCAGTTTTGTTGGTTGCTGAAGCTTACAACATTGATAGAATGCTAGGTCTTGCATTAGCATGACTTTTCTGCAGGTTGTGGAGTCTTATACTCAGGATATTTCTCATTATTTTACTGTCGTCAATCCTCATCTATTTACCACACTGGTGCAGATTGTCGGAGGCACACACCAACACTATGGGGCGAACCTGTGGTCATTCTTAGGGTTGCCACCTTTTCAACTGCCCAAAGTGGGACATGTTCTGTAGAGATGTCAGATTTTCCAGGACAAAACATACCTACAGCCGTGCATAGTACTGAACTTTAACCTTTTTTGTACATATACTAGCTTATTCTAGTAACATTTGAATTGCTTATGCTACTTCACATAACATATTGAGGGTTCATATATAAAATAACCATTTTATGCGACTATTAAAGTAAATTAGGAAATAAACTCTCAGGACATTTGCTATGTCTTGATTTTTTTCACAGGACACAACTGCCTACAGAGGGATTGTTACTCGCAAAGTAGGACAGGTGGTGACCCTAGTCATTCTGCGAATATCCAGACAGTTGAGTGGTATGGCACGGACCTCTGTAATACACTGTTGTGATCTGGCACAGCAGTAGCTCAGCATTAAAGACTGCAGTCACAACGTGCTGACAGACAGTTGGGTTTCAGACTTCATACTCCAGACATTAATGCCAATGTGCAAACTGTTATTCTATCAAATTCTATGTTTCTAAGAGATATGTTTACAGATTGTCCCTGAGTTTGGACCTTTGTCTCACGTATATTCTTGGCTCTGTCCAGATATCTTGCTCACACATGTTGACAGGTATGGTCAGTCACGACTGCACACAGTCAGTGTCCCTCATACTTGATCAGGGTTGTCCTGTTTATGTAGTGTCTTCCTCGCCCTCACGCCCCCATGCCATTTTCCACTTTGCAAATGTGTGCATTATATTCTCCCTCCTATTCGTGTCTGGACACGTGCATCACGGGAAGGTATTTTATCCTGGGTGGTAGGTTATGCATGCCCACTTAGGGCTGGACAGTGTCATGGACTTCCACTGCACGTTCTGACTTGTGTCCAGATATCTACTGGACTGGACATCATGTCGTCATACCCATTCTACTATTTACACAAGTTGATCATCCCGTGAGGGATATCCCAAAAATTGGTCAAGACGAATACAAGTTAGATACCGAAGATTTTTGTGGCTTCACGAAAACGTGCAGGGGGTTTTACCTGCAGGGAATACATGGTTTTCAATCCTGACACTGCCTAGGGTGACAATACCTACTACATATGCGTAGGGGTCACTGTGTGTAGCTGTTTCTGCAACAAACCAGTGGACCAAGTACGGCTGGATTTGGTGGACGTTCTGGTATGGTGGCAGGTTGTGTGTTGTGGAGGGTATGCTGGGTAGGCTATTATGCATCCAGGTGTATTGTGTTTGTTATGGCCAGTTCCATCAGGACCCATCTGTGGGTATGTGATGGTGCCGTATGTATACATTTGTCTCACATATTTCCATATTCATATGTTTGTGGGATTGTGTTCTACACTATGGCCTGTCTGCTTGTCTTGCAGCTGTTTCTACATGAGGTTGTGTTTCTTTCCACTTCACCCGCTGCCCCCTCATACACCTCTGGTTCACCTTTTTTGCATACGACACAAGTATCACCTTTGAGGAATTTACCATTAAACACACACCCCTCACATGCGAATTACTCACACCCCATAGAGCACTACTTTGGTTGCTGGCCCATGACATGGCCAGAGTTACACATTGACTACCCTACATGTGTCGGGTACCTTTATGGTTGTGTGGACTACCCTGCCATGTTTGCTGTCCACATGCTATACCTCACGCACATAGCTACACGCCCATACTTCACTTTCATTACTTGGTTGGTGTATCCGGGTACTACCCATTCGACTGTGTCACATACACGTTCGGATTATACAGCTGCCTTCCGAATTTTGCCAGCCTGTTGTACTCATTGGTAGGATGGCACCTTTTCCTATGTCCAGGCTATTCCCTACACATGTCCGACTGTTGTGGACATTGCCTCCCCACAATCAATGGTTGTGTTTCCACCTTTTCAATTGTCCACAGTGTGACATAGGGTTACCACCTGCCCCACTTTGCGAGGGACAGTCCCTCTTTGGGCAGTTGTGTCCTGACATGTAATTGTCAACATGGCAAATGTCCTGGGAGTTTAGGACAAACATATTTCTTATATTTTATGTGATAGTTGCATTAAACAGTTAATTCTGTATCTAAAATACCTGACTGTTATGAGAAACAGACTAAGCAACTAAAATGCTGCAGGAATACACTTTTCTGTAGGCAAAACAGTTATGTTCTGTCCTTTGTACTGGCCGTGGGTATGTGTCGGACTGTACAGTCTGATGTCTGAACCAAACATGTCCCACTTTGGCCATTTGTAAGGGTGGCAACCCTACTGTGACAGTTGCGGTGAACACAGCATATTTTACAGGCCGACACATACCCACGGTCAGTTTGGCAGATAGAACTTACAATTCTTGCCTATATCTAAGCTTATTCTTGTAGCATTTTGGTATCTTATTCTGTTTGTTATGACATTTCTGTATTATACGTCCAGTGAATTATGTTTAATGCAACTATTGCATGACATCTATGGAGGAATTATGTCCTATATTTTCTGAACATTTGCCAGTTTTACATGTTTGTGTTAGGACACATCTGCCCACAGAGGGACTGTCGCTCACAAAGTGGGACAGGTGGTAATCTTGGTCGATGGTACGGATCATACTGTTCCTTTCAGCCTACATGTGTCCGTGTTGTTATGGCTCATTTATATGTTCCTTCTGTTTCGTTTACATGCGTATGCTATTTCCTATCACATTTGGTATGTGAAATACGGACATACATTTTGTATGTGACTATTACATGGCTTGTGGGATATGATTCAGACATACGGTCACTACCTATATCTACATTTCTCCTTGTGTATTTTGTTATGGACACATCTGCACAGCTATGTTCCCTCCCTCAAATTATGGGTCGGCTGGTGACCCTCTCCGTTGGACTGGACGTACCTACTGGTGGCGCTCTAACATCTGATATGTTTCACTTCCACATGGTATAGCTATCTACACTACGTTGGACTACAGGCACACGGTTTTCCTGTCATTTGTTCATGGGTAGGGACCCGTTATTCCCTACCATGCATTTGTGTTTGAGTCTTCATTTTCTGTTCGCAGGGACTCTGCTTTGCATACGTTTCAGTCTCCACGGACACTGATAGGTACGATTACTATTGCTGGCGGAATATAATATTCAGCAGTTTAGGTTGCTCCTTGGAAGCCGACATTGACACGCCTCCCTGCGCAACTTTGATACGCCCCTTGCACTCACACAGGTTTCCTATGCATGTGGCTGTGGCGGCTGCGCACCTTCATTAAAATGCATATGGCGCGACTACTCCACATCTACGCCGCACGGCCGGCGCAAGCCTTACGCCAGCCTTGCGCTGAGCTTCATGAATCCGGGGGATTGTCTTTCTGTACTTTTACATTTTTTTTCATAATTTCTGGACTTGCAGTTAGTCATCACGGTATTATATATGGAGCCATGCCGCAAAGATAGCCAGATGAGGTCTTCCACTCAAAGAACAACAGGTTCCATGCAGTCATTATAGCTTAGAGTGTTTCCAACTGGTATTTTAGATACATTTGAAAAATAAAAGGTTACCCCCAAAGAGAGGAAAAGCAAATTCAAAGTGAAAGTGCTGCTTGTAAATGTGTGACAAAAATATTAGTTGTCTGTGCCTCCACTGTTGCACTTGCTTGCATCTCTGCCAGTGGTACAGACTGATGCTCAAATTGTTGGCCTTCTAAGGCCTTCTAAGGTCAAGGAGTGCCTCATTAAGTATAACCTAAGAGGAGTTTAGTCAGAGGATTAAGAAATATTTTATTGTATAGACATATTTTTAATAAAATGTATTGTATAAAAAACAGAGATAATAACATATTCTAATTCTGAAATCATTTATAACAGCTGTCCACTTCTCCCAACTCTTTTCTTTCTGAACCTGATTTGTAAAATATACATTTATTGAAAAGATCTGCCTTGTAATAATATTAGTAAGGTTACTATGCTCTGACAAATAAAGAGAGCCATTTCCTTTAACCACTACTTAATTAAACTCACATTTAAATTTATCATTGATGATTGCACTTTTATTAATTATTTTCTTGTATCACAGTTAATCAAATATTGGGTTACTTTATAACTTGTTAAACCTGTAACTAACATATATGAATAAAAGTGCCAGGACACCAGATAAATATTATACAAAGGTTTAATTCAAGTTCACATTCTGTTTTCTTTACATCCTTATTGACTAAGACATTTTTGTAACTTGTAATATTTACTTTCCAGAGTGTATATTGAATAGTTTCTTTTCAGTAAGGCCAATTATTTTTCATGAAAACAGATATTTTATCTGTTTTACTGATGAAGAGTTTTGATAATGTTTCCATATAACATCAATTGCATACAATTTATTAATTCAGCATACCTTTCAGGGTCTGGACTCAAAGGTCATTTCCACGACATAGACTAAATCATAATAATATTCAATATTCTTAATAAACTCTCCATTCCAAAGAATGTTTTACTGAATGTGTCTTTACTTTTATAGCCATAAAAAGGAAGGAACATCAAACAAATGAGTCAGTGGACATAATATCACTTGTATTGTGTATTTTTTTTTATAACATTAATGGATCTTAGCCAATAAAATCCCACTTTGTCTTTGACATTCTTTAGTTATTAATATTAATATTTACTATCAATACATTTTCTGCTATCTATATATAATTTTAAGAATTGAAATGACTGTAGAATACTGTAATAAACTGGAAATAACTGAAAGAAACTGGAATGAGACAAGAATGAATGTCTTTATCTTTAAACCATCCAGATCTGTGGTGAACAGGTCCAAGTCTTTCCTTTATGTACCAAATCTTCTCTTACCTTTCAGAATAAAAGTCTGCATACACTGTGATTTGGCTAAGAGCTGTCAACAATATTTGAATCAAATCTTTCTGTCTCCAGTAACAGTGATGATAAACTGAAATAGACTGAATTATTATGTCCGCAGCTTCTGCACTCATATTCCTTTCCTCCTGAATAATATAATTCATATTTTGGAATGCTGGATATTTGACCTGACTTCTATCTTCAGTCTCGAGTGTCTGTACCAAACTTCTGAGGACTGCGCTGCAATGACTTTCTGCTTATCAGTCCAAATGAACTAACTTTGTCCGAAATATCTAATAATAATGCTAAAACCCTATAAATTTCTACACAGCTCTTGGCTCCCAAGCCTGTTTGTATTTAATATACTGCACATTCTGTTAACACATTTTATTCTTATCAGTATTCTTGACTGAAGGTTAAGGAAACATTCCTTTCTGTTGAATCTGCATGTATAATGTAAAATCAAGATGTACGCCTGCTCTAATATGGTTGCATTTCTAGGTCTATGCAAACAGAATACTATATTTATATTTCACACTAAATTTAATCTTACAATAATACTAAACAACTCAAAGTGATTGACAATAACATCCTATAAATTAATGTAGTTAGATCTTTTTGATCCAATGTTATTCAAACAATTTCCCTTGATTAATTGGTATGTCTACCACATTTGGGATGCTTATAAGAAGGTTAAAATGTCTTTGCCTGATGATGATATATTAAAAAATAAATAAATGTCATCAGCAAATAAAAGGAATTAGCTTGTATTTCTACCCAAATGCTTCCCTTTTAAATAAGTACAGAGAATTTATGTAACAGGCAGTTATTTGTAATAATGAAGCATGTTGAAGATGATGTGAATACCTGCCGAGGTCCTGTTTTAGCACAAAATGCTTCCAATTGATATTGATTAAGAATGGCAGTAGATGAAGAGCAGCTACAAAATTTTATATTATTAAAATACAGTTAAAAAATCTTCTATTAGGTCAAAAACCTTATAGGCATCATAGTTAACAACAAATATGTTCTTTTTATTAGTCTTGTGTCTAACTGATTTAGCAATTATTTGCACCAAACTGTACCACTGGCTCACACATTCATAAGTGTATACTAGGCTAACAGTGACGGGCCTTTTAAGCCTAGCCATGCTTTTCTATTATTTCTGACAAATTTTGGTACTCTAATGTTATTATATGGGGTATATGTAGGTTAGGGGTTAGCTGGTCAGGCATTTATAGGCTGCATCTTTCTATCAGATACATAGGTGCCACACCATGGATGAATTTCATATTTGCCCATCCACTGGTGCAGGTTGTGCTTGAAATGGGTTAGGAAAAGCTGTTCTTTGCATGTATGGGAGGCCTGTTTCAGAGAATGAGCAGTCTCTGAAATACATACCTGTCCCTCTAGCATGTCCTATTTATTTGGCAAAAAAGGTTTAGGTAGCTAGATCATGTAATTCTGATGCCATTTGTCTTGCAGGTATGCAAAATCTTCATCAGAGCATGATACAAGCATGCGTTGTAGACCAGGCAGAGTTCGCCCCTCAGCAGTCTGTAGGAACAGACTACAGGTATAGGTCTTAGAGGTGGTCCATGTAGGACATGTTGTTTATGCCCAGTATTCTTTTTGTGAGGAACCTCTGTAGAAACTCCAGTTGTTGCATGTTCCTGGTCAGATCGGTCTGATGAGAGATGAGTATACTGGAACAATGACCTCCTTGGACCTAAATGTCATGCCCTTACTCTTCAGCTGTGCAACATAGAATGGTTTGCTTAGCATTGTCAACACATAATGGTAAAAGGCCAGGTTACTGTCTACATATTTCTCCAAATCCCTGCCACCTAGGCCTACTCTTAGAGGTGAGTTATCAATGTGGTAGTTTCCTGAGGCAGTCTACTTTCCAAAGGATAATATTATTTCTTGGCAATGAGTTTTTGATGGTGGGTCTGGCACCATTTACTTATCTGTGTCATGCCTTCTTGGAGGGTATTAAGAAATGTTTTGGGGGATTCTATGACTTTACCTAGATTGCATTCGTCTGCACACTTGATCAGCCAGGGGCCATTCATGTTGGCTTTGTTTTCACAGGAGCTGATGCCAAAAAGGAGCATACCCTGCACTGAGCTTTGAGGGACTCCACTAGTGGCCTTTCTTTGTTTGTGGAAGTGGACTGCCTATACTAACTTTCTGGGTCCTGTCTTTGAACTAGTTGGTTATTTATCAGGTAACATGGGGATTAATACCTAATTTAGTAAGCTTATCGACAATGCCTGAATGGGGTATTGTTTTGAAAGCCTCGGCCAGGTCAAGGTAGGCAGTTTGCACCGTTTTGTCCTCATCCATTGCTTTGGTAACCTTCGAGAAGAAACCTTCCCAAAATGAGAAGGCATGATCTGCTCTTGACAAAAACAATCTGGGTTGGATCCAGTGTCTGAAGGTCTCCTATGTCATTGTGTATCATTCCCATGATAATTCTTTCTATGGTTTTACATATGAGACTAGTCATATTTATGGGTCTGTAGTTACTGGAGACCTTAGATACACCACCCTTGTGCAGTGGGATGATGTTTACAGCTCTCCATATGCTTGACTCAAAGCCTTCTGGAGGATATAGTTAAATAATGATTCTAGTGATCCTGATAGGTCATATTTCATGCTATTTAGGAGGCATCCTAACGTATTATTGGTGCCATTGATCTTGTGCTCTTAGCCTTAAAGAGTACATTGAGGACATGTTCCCTTGTGATAGCTGGGGGAGTTATGTTCAATGATATTACCTGAGGGGAGTCTTGGGAGAGAGAGGGGTAAAACTGGAGATGAATTTGTCAGCCAGTAGATTTGTTTTATCTTCCAGTTCATTGCAATCTTCCAGTTCATTGCAGTTGATTTCATTTATAATTAGTTTTGCACATTGTTGTGTACTGCTTTGAGGTTGCAGACATAGCTGAAGAAAGCCTTTGCCCTGAAAGGCTATTTTTACCTCAATTTTTGCTTTTGTAGACTTGATTAGCCCTCTTAGTTGCTTGAATACATTGAAGAGGAAGTTTGCACATCTTAATTATTTATTTATTTATTTCTTTTATTCATTTATTTTATTTTGCATTTGTTAAGCGGGTTTGTCTGGCTGAGCTTTTGGCTCATTTTCAGCAGAGACCCTGGGAGAAAAGCTCCTTTGGACTAGAAAACAATGTATTAAATTTTAGTAACATAGTAGTAACAATCAGCTATAGGATCTTACAAGCAGAGACCTGAAGAGAAAAAAAAGCTCCTCAGGCAATTCAATTATACAGAGTATTAACAATTGGCAGACAAGTATGTGAGTTGTTACAAACAAGGTTTTAAACAATTAGCAGAGGAAAATGTGACTAGCTACAATATTATTTTAGCTGCTTAGAGCAAAATGAGTTAATAGTTAGGCAGGTGCATATTTAAAGTGGGCAAGATCTAGTTGTATAGGAGTTTGAAAACAAGAAAGGAAAGTAGGAATGGCTAGTAGGAGATGTAGGGGAGGTAGAGTATAGGAGACAGACTAGACAGGCAGGTTGTTTTGAGACTGTAAGAATTAAGAGTGGGTGGAGATAGAGGAAGGGAAGAGGTAGAAGAGGCAGGGGAATAGTGTTAGAGATACATTAAGAGTGAGGTGGTGAAATAGGAGAAAGGATGGTGGTTTCAGGGTGGTTGGTTACAGTGGCAAGACCATTTTGGTTTTGGGTATTTCCTTGTGGCTAATTTGAAACTTTTGCTATGCTGGAGGGATTTTATTTCCAAGGGGATATAGCTGGGTTATAGTTATAGAGAAGGCAGCCTATTTTGGTTTTGGGTTTGTAGATGTCTAATAATTCATGATTTGAGCTATGTAGCATCCTAGCAGGGGAGTATTTGGATATGACAGTAGAGAGGCTGGGGCAGAAGGAGGATAGCTAGAGGATAGAGTGGATAATTTGTAGTTGTATAGTTGGAGCAGTTGTGGGAATTCTAGCCAGTCTAGTTGTTGTATTGCTAAGCAGTGGTGTGATGTGTAGGTTTGGTTAACTGCAAATCTGCTGATCTTATTATATGTAGTTTCAAGCTTGGAAATAAGTGTAGAATTTAGGTTTGTGAATATGTGGCAGCTGTACAGGAGTGTTGGGAGTAATAAAGCCTGGGAGAGAGTTATTCGGGCAGCGTTAGTTAAGTATTTCTTGCTACAAGGTGTACATGTTTCTGATGAGTTCTTTTTACCGAGTTAGTAATATGGAGATTAAACTTAAGCTGATCATCTATTGTAACCCCTAGCAATTTAGTACTAGATTCAGCTGAGATGATAGTGTTGTTGCAGGATAAGATGGTAAATGTACTTTTGAGTGTAGTGATGTTTTTAGGGAGGAAGAGTAGGATCTTATTTTTTTTTTTGGATTAAGTATTAGTTTGTTATCACTAAACCAGGTCTCAATGGTGTGGAAGGATGCCTAGGTAGTTGAGTGGAGGTCAGTTGGGTTGTCAGCAATGGTTATAACAGTTGAGTCATCAGCATATTGCACAAGAGATGCCTGGGGACAAGAGGAGTAGAGCAAGTTGGTGAAAATATTAAAGAGTAGTGGTCCAAGTATGGACCCTTGGGGGACTCCCATTTGTACAGTGAGAGGGGAGGGTAGTGTAGAAAGCCATTTAACTGATTGCTGGTGGGTTGAGAGATAGCTGGAAAACCAGGAGATAGTAGGTGGAGAGAAATGCAAGTTAGTGAGTTTATCTAGGAGGAGTGGGTGAGTGACAGTATCAAAGGCTTTAGAAAGGTCAAGGAATAGGCATAAGACAAGTTTATTGTTATCATGAGCTAGGGAGACTATGTTAATGAATGATATGAGTGCAGTAGTTGTACTATGCTTGGGACGAAAACCATGCTGTGTGGGTGTGAGAAGGTTTTCCTGGTGAAGGTAATGCATTACCTGCTTGTGAGTGCATTTCTCTATGATTTTTGAGAGTGGAGTGAGTATGGCAATTGGTCTGAAGTTGGATATGTCTGAGAAGTTGCCCCCTTTGTGAATGGGTAGAGTAAAGAAATTCTTCTATACAGTGGGGACATAGGATTCATAAATGGATTGGTTGATTAAGATGGATACAGAATGGGCAAGAGGTACAGAGGCAATCTGCAGGAAGTAAGAGGGTAGCTTGTCAACAGATGGGGAGCAAGGTTTAAGTTTAGAGAGCAATGACTTTACATAGTTAGTAGATACTGCTTTTAGAGAGGAGTTAGGAGGGTTTGGAAGATGTATAGAGTTTGTGGGGGTGCTAGTGTTGTTTCTGGGGGGCGGAAAATATATTATGGAGGTTATTGAGTTTATAAAATGATTGCTAAATTTGTTGGCTATGTCTTCAGGTGTTGCATTGGAACATGGGTTAGGAGAGGAAGTAATAGAGCTGCAGAATTTCTTTGGGTCTGATTTAAGAGTAGAGGGAGGATTGGCATAGAAGTTTATTTTGTCATAATGGATAATTTTTTTTTTTATTTTATTTCTGAGTTCTTTATATTTCTGAAAAAGAGAAGGGGTCCTAGTTTTAGTCCACATTTTCCAAATCCTATCCCGATCTTTCTTGAGGGTTCTGGTAGATTTAGTGAGCCAGGGAGCTGTATTAGATTTGATTATAATCATGCGTAGAGGAGCAAGGGAGTTAAGAATGTTAAGGAATGTAGTGTTGAAGGAGTGGACAGCTTCATCTAAAGCAAGAGTGGTGAGGTAAGACCAGTTAATTTTGGAGAGCTGGTGAATAAAGGAGTTAGGACAGAAATGAGAAAGTGAGCGGGTGGTAATAAATTTGTTAGGTTTGGTAAGGTGGGGAGTATGTCTGGTAACTGTTATAGGGCAGTGGTCGCTGAGGGCATTTGGAAGGGTTTGGGAGTTATGATAGTTTTGAGGGTGGGAGACCAATATCTAGTCAAGAAGAGAGCTAGGTAAGTGAGATTTATTAATGTAGGTTGGGGTTGTGATTAGCTACTCAAACCCACTACAGGAAGTAGTGTTGGGAGCTTGTATTGTAAGCCAATCAATATTGACATCTCCCAGTATAATTATTTAATTCTGGATGGTATGTGAGAGGTGAGATAGGATGTTCTCAAGTATGTTAATATTATCTCCAGGTGGAATATAGATTGCTGCAACAATTATGGTATTGAAACTGTTAAGTTTGAAGTTGGTCAGTAGGAGTTCAGCTGGTGAGAAGGAGGGTAAGTCTACTGTGGGACTGATATGGGAGAGACAATTGGAGTAGAGTATGGAGACTCCTCCTCCTTTTCTTTTAGGTATATCTACTCTAAGGATATTATAGCCAGGAGGGATGATTTCACTGTCCAGATGGTGTGATTTTAACCATGTTTCAGTTAGGGTAACTATGTCAGAGGTATAGTTAGCTATCCAAGCATGGAGTTCTTGAACTTTATTTACAAGGCTCCTGACATTGATAGAGTAGAACTGTACTTGTTTTTGTGGGTTGAAGGAGTTGGCAGGTTTAGATGCATGGGAGTTATTGTTCAGGGTAGTGTCTGTAGGGCCGGGGTTAGGACGAATGTCACCAGATAGAAGTAGATAGAAGTAGAGGTTTGTAATGGGGTTTTAATTTGAGTAAATAGACTGTTTTTTTGTTTTAAAGGGGAGTGGGGAGATATTTTTATTTTAGGAATGGGAGTAGTGAGGGGGAGGATGGAGGGGCAAATTAGTAGATAGGGTTGTGGTGTAGTACTTGAGTTAAAAATGGTGTTTGAGGGATGGAAACAGGGAGTAGGTAACTGTGAGTGATAGGAGGTGAGGTGATAGAGTATAAGGAGTAGAGAAGGTAAGAGTATAGTTTGAGTTGTCAGAGGCATGTCACTTTATGGGATGTAGAACAGAGGATGACAGGAAGGGGTGGGAGTAAGGTATTGTAGTCTTTGATAGTGGATAGTAGGTAAGTGTGGGGAGGAGCAAAGGAAGGAGGTAGTATGAGAACAGGAAGTAGAGGGGTGGGGAATTAGGAAGGAAGTGAGGTGGTGTGGTTGTATGGATAGGTATAAAGGTAATGATATGGGGGGTGGGTGGGGAGTGAAGTGAGCGGAGCGAATGGAGCGGGGCTACACCTTCCAGATAGAACTTAGCTAAAAAACTTAGCTAAAAAAAACTATCAGCTAGTCCAGGGACACTTACTAGAGATGCTACACCTGGAGGGCTTTCAGTTGCAATTAGAGCAAATATGGCATCCAGGGTTTTAAAACCTTTGGTGTGTTGTACCTGAGCAATCACTTGGGGGGTGGGGGAAGGGAGGGAAACCTTCAATTGGAATTTAAAGTAGCAGGGGAGAATCTAAGGGACTCTGCTAAACCTAGCTAATTATCAAGGACAGCCAAGGAAATAAGGTAAACATACATGCACCCTTGTTCAAGGACTGGAAGGTTTCTCCAAGAAAAAGTATGTGTAGAAATACACCACAGGTGGAAGTTGTAGTCTGCAATGGCAGATTTTATTCTCTTTTATATTTGTATTCCCCTTTGCTCATTGTTTGCTGCACACAGTGTAGCACACAATGTTTGCCATGATTTTCTTCCTTTTGTTATACGGCCTATTGATATTGTAATTCCACCAGGGTGGCTTGTTTCTTGAGTTTGTTCTGTGCTGTTTCCTGGTACGTACAGCTGTCTCTATGCAGCTTTTAATGCAATTGCACAGGGTTTCTCAAATGAGCTATCAAATGAAACATGTGTAGAGCTTTAAAACTATTAAACAATTAAACTCAGTTATATCATAGAAGGCTTCCCAATGAACTCTGAATAGCAGGAATTTCTGTCAAGGTTGGATGTGATCCTAATGCATGAACGTTTGGCAAACATTGACATTATTTTTATGAAATAGAATTTATGAATCTGATTAATTTGAAGGGCTTATGTAAGAGTGTAAAGGTGCCAAGCAGGCAAAATAGTTTATTTAATAATAATAATAATAATAATAATAATAATAATAATAATAATAATAATAATAATTAATATAACAAAATGACTACTAATGTAGAAGTTATAGAACCATTTTGTACTTCTATCCACAATGCCATTGTTTAATACTAAATCAGGCAAAAGCAATTCCAAATTCAGACTTTAATAGGATCATGAGGGACATGTGTCATGCATACTACTAGACTGTAACTGAACAAGACCTAATATGTTGCATCATTAGAAAGTACTGCTGTAATTAAACCAATGGGTAAAAACAACAACAAAATGGCCTACTTGTGAAAACAGAAATGTAAACAGTGTTATATAATAAGAGAAATGGTTTCCCCAATGTTTGCTCAAGTAATTCTAAAATAAATCATGCTTCATTGTTTTTACAACAACAAGAAATGTTACTTGAGAACGATAAAGACATAATGTTTTTTTAAGTGTGGAAATCCTGCGTTCGTCATATGAAGAGCTTGGATCCTGCACTCCACTAACTTATATATACCAACAACATGGTTATATTGTTTTTGTGAAAATGTAAAAAAAAACAAAAAATTAAATAAAAAAAAAATCCCAAAATCCACTGGATTACATTGGCAGCTCACACAATACAAATACATGTGCCTTTGAAGAGCCATGACAAAAACAAATCAAATAAAAGCTGCCTGCATGAAAATATCTCAAAGAAATGTAACTATGCCAAATATGCACATGTACGGAATTTATAAGATGCATCCAATAAAAATAAATTAAAAATGTATTGTAATTACAAAGAAACTGAAAAGAGGCAGTTCAAATGGATAAGATTAGGTCTGAAAATACTGCAGCATGTGACACAGATAATAAAAAAATATATATTATAAATATGTAAATTCTCAGAAATTACTTTTACAACCAGTGGGACCTTTAAAGGTAAATATAGTTTGGCTTTATTAGTTCACAGAAATGGTAAATGCATCAATGATTATTTTGCTGGAATAAATAAGCTGGTGCAATGGACATATGACAATGCAACATTAAACATGGGGCATGAGACTATATCCTTTCATTATATTGATAGACAAATGGAACATTATTAAAGAAGGATGTAGTATGGGATGAGACTATATTCCATGTTAATTAATAAATACAATAAAGGATGAGATAGTCAACCCATTGCATAAATATTTAACAAATTCCTTAACAAGGACTTAACAAGGAATAAAAGTAATTGCTGGGTCTAGGTATTTACAAAGTCGGTTGGTCTTCTACCAAGGTCTACAACGATAGGCCTATCTTGGGTTTGAGTAATAATTACTATATGTTATTTAAGATAAGCTTTTGAAAGAACATTCCACAATGACAAATTTATTAGAATGTTATGATATAGTAAGCATGGCCAACAATCAGGGCTTACATTTCTTGTAATTTATCTAGATCTCACAAAAGGTTTTGACACATTATCTCATGTTGCATTTTAAAAGCTATGGCACAGCATGAGATTAAGCCAGACATAATTTACTGTGTGAAAGAATGAATGATATAAGACAGAAAGTGTAATACAACTAGGAAAACTATCTGAAGAAAGGAGAGGAAAGCAAAGCTTTTTTCCTCAGGGTGCCAGTGAATTCTGTGCCAAACCCAGTAGTGTTTAACTTAGTATTTGCCTCTTCTCAGAAATCTAAAATATGATAGATATCTGAATATGTAAGCATTAGAAAATGGGTAAAATGCTGTCATCACATACTGATCTACAAAAATAAAATGCATATATGGCAGAAGTTTTGCAATGGGCAAGGAATACATGTTTGCAATTTTGTGTCAACAAATATACTTTTTTTTGGTAATCCCACTGGACATAAGTGTCCCTTTTCAGGGGTGACCTGGGAGCACTGTCATCATCAAGTTATCTTTGATAAAGTATATATATATATATATATATATATATATATATATATATATATATATATATATATATATATATATATATATACACATTTTTTTCCAGACATATATATAGTTTTGACTGACTATTGTACAATTGGCTTATACTAGTCTTTTACCATCACTGTTGATTTTTGTATTATCATTCTTATTACTTTATAGTGTCTATAATTGTGTATACACATACATCCTGAAATAATCGTGCAGGCTAATATAAGACTACAAGTTTTATTATAGCTTTTGAGTGATTTCTTTAGAGTCTGAGCTTCACCGAGTGTGCTGGAAGCTTAAGACAGATAGGTGATGCATCCTTGCTTTCTGGTTTGATCCGATGTTTATATGGAGCTGTTTATTGTTTGTTGTGTCACCAATTGTCAGTATGGAGTTGCATGCCCTTGCATTGCGGAGTTACTTGCTTGTTTGTTCATCATCTGAGCATATCTCTTGCTGTGATTTGCATTTCAATTTGTATAGATACTTTTTGGAATCTGTTACGTACTATTTTGATGCAGATTTTTTGCATCGATCGCAGTTATTTACAGTTACTGTGCCGGTGTTCAGCTGAGTCTGATCTGTGCATATTTTAGGTAGTCAGTTGGAGCTAATGCTCAGTTACAGTTGCTGGTTGGCTGGTGTTTCACCAATCAGTGCCTACAAGCCATATGCCTTGTGTTTTACGTGTTCAAATTACTTGTCACAATTACAGTATATTTTATATTGTTATGTTTGTTTTTAATATAAGTATGTTTCTTTATGATGTTTATGTGTAGAGTCACTGAAGTAGATTGAGTACTTCTTGATAGTTTTTGATTTTGGAATTGAGCAGTCTAGGTTTATTTTCAATATGCTAAATTATTTTCTCCTATACATTTATATATTCTTTTATGGGGATTTATGTGCTTACATTCAAGAAGATTGTAAGTTTAGATAATCCCTATGATTTCATACATTGTTTTAAGTTTGCTTGGAGCTGAGCTTTGATTTACTGATTTAGGCTACAGCTTGGCCATATTGTGGTTGTATGTGATTGGATGTCTTTGTTGGCTGTCATATATGATTGGTTTTGTAGTTACCAATCACATAGAGTTTCTACATTACATTTATTTGTACTCTGTACATTGATTTAGATGTTATGGTACAATCATTGGCTCTTTTGTCAAGAGCCAGTGATGCAGGTCTTTTATTGGTTAGTTTTTATTATTTTTTTATTGGTTAAACATTTGATAAGTGTTGCCTATTGGCATTTGACATCTGTTTTAGGGCTCAGTGTAGGTGCTTTTTCACTAATTATAGCCTCTAGCTGAAAGCTAATAAAAACTGCTCATTGCCTTAACTTTGTGTGGTACAATAGGAATGGAGAGCACACTCGTAAGACATCCCATATGCCCCAGCCTACCATCCTAAATTATTGACCCTAGTGTCTTGTGGTACTATTATTTCACCAGTAGATGGCATCCAAGTATCATATCCAAACTGCAGATACCAGTGACATGGTGTTAACCATGCTACCTTTTCTGCTTGCTCTACCCCTTCTCAAACCACTCTTCAGTTGGAGTCCAACTACTAAATTAAATGGAAAATCAGGTTAACTAAACATCATACTGCAGAACTCAGTACAATTGCACCTAAAGCAGCCAATTCCCTAATCTTTGTGCCAGCCACAGACTCTCAACCTACTTACCTGGTCATCTCTATCAGCAGGAGTGATTGTTTTGGGTGCAATGTGGTCCTACTGGGTTCAGCCCCTCTTCATTAGTCCTCACTCACTTGGGCTCACTCAAATCCCCTACTCTGCCTCCATTCCCCAACCACCCCACTACTGCAGATTTATCTATACTCCACACCAAGTGACACCTAGATCCACACCCCACATCCAATCCACACTCTCGATATAACTCCACCCCCTGTTATTCTCCCTAGGTCACACCACAACAAATTTGCTAATCACCCACCCCTCTACCACTCACTGCTATCCCTAGTGCCTTCCCTTTTTCTATTCTACCTTTCATTCTACTCTACCTCCAAATCCAATCACCCAACATCTTTCTCTATAACAAAACCCCTGCTTTGAACCAATACAACTCCAATTATGCCTCATTTCCTCCACTCCCTAACGCACCCTACTCCCTTACTATTAGTCTCTCTATTTATAATTCTCTCTATAGCCTCCATCAGTACCACTTATCACCACCCATTACCACAATCAGCGATCCCCAACCTTATCCTTTACCACTACCTTTCCCCCTACTCACCTTTGCCCATCCCCAGATACTTATAGACAATCGTTCACCCAATTCACCTCACCTATTTATCTTAACTTCACATCCAAAATACAACCTAGTCTCAAATTTCACACCCTAACAATGCTATACCTCAAAACAATCACCACCACCGTAGCCCAATTACTGCTAGGCAGTGATATCCACCCCAATCCCGGGCCATTAACAACTTCAACAAACAACTGTAATTCCCACCTCCCATTCAAACATAAACCCACTGACCTACTAATACTTAAGTTAAATATTCGCAGTACCATGAATAAAATAGAACAACTTCACTCTGCTATTGCCATTTATAAACCTGATCTAATGCTCATTACAGAGACATGGCTTGAACCACATATCAAAGACAACCAAATAACCCCACCTAGCTACAACATACTGAGGGCTAACAGACCCAACAAAAGAGGTGGTGGCATTGCCCTACTCTACAAAACCAGCTTAAAACTTCAGCTTCTGCAAAATGAATCCCCAGACTTCAAAAACACAGAACAATTTTCGCAAAACTCCACCTTAACCAACACAAACATCTAAACCTACTTGGAATTTACAAACACCCAGGTGATAACCTGACCAGTCTAGAATCCATCCTACTTTGGGCTTCCTACTCCCTTCCCCATGATACTATAGTTTTAGGTGATGTCAGTACTGACTGGAACTCTACCCACACCCTAACTCCCACCAGCCATATTAACCTTTATAATTTCATCCAACTCATACATACACCTCCTCACACCAATAAGTCTACCAAAAGAAAATCCATATTAGATTGGATGCTTACAAATCAGCCCAATACTGCCCATCAGTGTGGTACACTGTCTGACTCTTTCAGTGACCACAAACCCAAATTTATCCTTAGACACAAAATAAAACCTAATAACCCACCCTCCTCAATACAAACTCACTCCCAGAAAAACTTCTCCACAGCTCACTTCTTAGAAGCCTTAAAATCATGTAACTGTTCCCCCATCAAAATCCTCCCACTTGACAGGGCAGTTGAGTACTTTAACACCACATTTCTAAACATCCTCAACCACCTAGCTCCAGTCAAAACAATTAGGATACATAGCAACTCTGCCCCCTGGCTACAAAAATCCACAAGAGCCTTACTCAAAGACAGGGACAAAACTTGTAAAATCTGGCATCAACACAGGACATCTACAACTGGGCAAACCTTCCTTGAACTTTGAAATAGGGAAAAGAAAAACAAATTTGGGTTGACAAGCAAAACCACTACATCTCCCTACAAAGTAAACACAACTCCAACCCCAAAACATTTTGGCCTGCCGTGAACAACTTCCTCCAGCCTGGAACCCCCCCCCCCCGCCCAACATAGAAGATACAAACTCAGAAATAGCCTCCAACTTCAACAAATACTTTACCACCTCTATACTTAAACTCATAAACAGTACAAACACTCCCAACCTACCACAAACCCATAAGGCCCACAACAACACCACTGTTATCCAAAAATACTTATCCAAACTCAAACCAACCACCCTCACAGCTGACAATCTACCCTCTGAATACCTTCAACTTGCATCCCAGGCTATAGCTTACCCCATCTAACTACTAATAAATAGATCCATTACTGAAAATACTATCCCATCCTTGTGGAAGACCTCATTCATCATCCCCCTTGACAAGGGTGGCCCCTCTACTGATCTCTCCAATTCCCATCCCGTCGTGATCCTCTCATCCCTATCTAAGATCTTAGAAAAGTGCATCCACCATCAACTCCTCACCCACCTTCTCTCCAATAATCTCCTTTCCAAATATCAACACGGATTTTGTCCTTCCCACAGTACCACCACCACCCGAATTACTTCTCCAACACTATAAACTCACTCAGAAACCAAGGCAACCTAGTATCCGCTACCTTTGTAGACTTATCCAAAGCATTCGATACAGTTTCCCATAATAAACTCCTACCATACCTCCCTGACCTCAACATTGACAACCTCTCCCTGCTCTGGTTCAAAGGTTACCTAGACAACCGCTAACAGTCTGACAAATGGCTCAGCTCTCTATCCCCACTACTTCCTGTTATACCCGGCATCCCACAAGGCTCTATTTTAGGCTCCCTTCTCTTTAACATTTTTACAAACCAGCTTCACTTAGCTACCACAAAATCTGACATAGTTCAATATGCTGATGACACAACCATAACCTGCTCTGCTTCTAACATCCAACTTCTCCAGCAAAAAGTCCAAGAATCCTTTACAGAGATAGAAAACTGGTTAAGTAAGTCACAACTTATGCTGCTTCACCAGCCAAGACTAATGACCCCAACTTCTCCATACTCACAACCAAGAAGACACCCATCACCATAGTATCAGAGGCTAAACTTCTAGGATTTACAATTGACCCACAATAAAACAATAGACACATCTCCATAACTATCTCCAAAGTCCATAACAAACTAGGCACCCTTTATCGCTGTAAAAAGTACCTCTCCTCCAAGGCTCGAACTGATGTAGCTAGAACCTACCTCCTGTATACATTACTTTACACATCCCCAGTTCTAACAAGCCTAAATAAAACTGACCTGAACAAACTCTCCACCTGCTACAACAAAATCGCTAGGTTCGCAACTAATGCCAAATCTCGCTCCCACCACTGCTAATCCCTACACTCATTACATTGGCTCAAATTTCCCAGTATACTATGCTACCATCAACTCAACCTAGCCCATCAAATATTATACTATCCTGAGAAAATCCCTGCCCTGACTGGTCTCCTAAACTTTTACAACTCAAACAGACACCTACGATCCAACACTATATTATAACATCGAAGTCTTACAACTCCGAATGTCATAATATCGAACCCAGTAGAGCAAAACACCAGAAAACCAAACAGTCAAAGTAGCAAATTTTTTCCCAGGGAAAAAATTCACTGTTCCGACAAACATACACACAACGCAAGCACACCAAAATAAATAATCCACACACACACATTTCACAAAACCCTACACTAAACCATACATAAACCACTAGCTATCCACTTACTTTAACCCAACCCTAACCCTAAGGTCCGTTACTATCGCACACTCACCTTACCATCTCTCTAACCCTAACTCACCTACCCACCCTAACCCTCACATCCACACAAACGCACACTTACCTGACCCACGCCCTAACCCTAACTCACCTAACCTGTGCCCAATCACACACTCACCTTCCTTCGCACACTTAACGTAACCCAGTCTGTAACCTTCACTCCACAGTCAAGGAAATAGCAAAGCTGCAGAAACAGCCCACCAAATGCTTTCCTTAGGAAAGCATTTGGTGTTCTGCAGCTTCGCTATTTCCAGTGTTCGCTCTACTGGGTTTGATATTATAACATTCAAAGTTGTAAGACTTCAATGTTATAATATAGACCTGATCCAGTAATAAAGCTCTAATCAATACGATTCCATGTAAGAACAGCTCAGGAGAATCTCTCTTCCCTAATGAAGTCACAAAAACATGGAATACCCTCCCTCTTGACCTCAGAATACAAAACTATACTTCTACATTCAAAAACCTCCTTAAATCTTACCTTTACAGTAACCACTTTTGTAACTGTAATCTGCCCCCCTGATACCACATTGACTGTAAAACTTAACTTTAAAGCAGTTCCTGCTGTTATTCCCTCATGCTTCTGGTGTTCACCAACATTTATTATCTACCAATGATTTATTTTTATTCAATTTATTTTTATTTTACATTTGTTCACCGGGATAGTCTGACTGGATGCACGTCCATTTTCAGCGGAGGCCCGGGGAAAAAAGCTCCAAGGTAAGCAGTTAAGATTACAGATACAATATTGCATATTGCAATTAGAATATTTACAGTGATTACATGTGTACGCAAGTTATTCATATTCAAGAGATTAGTGGTAATCTCAAATGTAGGTCAGGATTAAGTTACGCAAATTGGCAGATTTAACATTTTATACTCATTCTAGAGGAGAGACCCGCAGTGGTGGTACTGCGGTAGCGTTGTTGCCTCACAGTAAGATGCTGTCTGGTTTGATTCTCAGCTAGAGCATCTTCTGCATGGAGACATGCGTGAATGGGCGTACCTTCGTTGAAGGTTGTGTGTCAGGTCTGGCAAGCTGGTACGTAAAAATCAACTGCCAATCATTAGCAGACTGGAGTTCCACTGTGGCGACCCCTAACCGGGAAAAGCCGAAAGACACAAACAAACTCATTCTAGAGGAGAGTTAGCCAGGCTTGATACATTGACATAGCAAGTTAAGTGTCAGATGTTCTTTGAGTCTTGTCTTAAATTGACACAGGGGTAGAAAGTAAAGTAATATTGGCTGGGAGAGAGTTCCAGGATCTACCTACTGAGTTGGCAAAGAGAGAGTCACCGGCTAAATTATTAATTTTACTAGTCTGAATTAGTAGTCTGTTAGAGGATCGAAGTGGTCTAGGATTGTTATAAGGGGTGATAATGTTTTTAAGTCCATGAGTATTGTCTGGATTATAGAGTATATTATAGGCCAAAATCAGTTGGTTATACTGGAGTAGGCTGGATAGTTCTAGCCACCCAAGCTGGTTTAGATTGACACAATGATGTGTCCTGAAAAGCAGTCCAGTGTCAAATCTGGCAATGTGGTTGTAGCAGACTGACAGTTTGTTAATGACAGATTTGTTTAAATTAGAGAGTAGAGGGGATGCATACAGAAGAGCTGACAGATGGTGAGAGTGAGCTATGGCAATTTTAGCTGGAGGGGTTAGGAAGGCTTTTATTCTGTAAAGTGAACCTAGTTTTTTATTGATGGTTTTGATAGATTGGTTAACATGCAGGTCAAATTTTAGATTATTATCTATGATGACACCTAGTAGTTTTGTAGAGGGGTCAAGGGAGATTATTGTGCCATCATTTGCTTTTATGGTAAAGGAGAATGCAGCAGACCTATGTGTTGGTGAGAAAACAGCATTTTAGTGTTTGGGATTTAGGATTAGACAACTATCAGAAAGCCAGTTTTCTATTGTATTAAAGGTGGTCTGGGTAGCTAACCATAGCTCTGTTGGGGATGTGGCTGAGCAAATCAGGGTGGAGTCATCAGCATATTGGATACAGCTGACTTTTGGGATGACAGTATAAAGGTCATTAATGAAGATGGAGAAAAGCAGATGACCTAGTATAGAACCTTATGGTACACCAAGAGTGTTAGGTAGGAGGTTAGAGAGTTTGTTTTGCCAAAGGACAGCCTGCTGTTTGCCATTCAGATATGACTGAAACCATTGAAGGGCTTTAGTATCTAGACAGAATGTTTTCAGGGTGTGGAGTAAAAGTTTGTGATCAACCATGTCAAATGCTTTGGAAAGATCCAAGAAGAGGGCTGAGGAGATATACTTATTGTTGGAATTATGGTTTATGGTGTTGGTGAAGGCTAGGAGGGCTGAAGTAGTGATGTGGTGAGGTCAGAAGCCATGTTGGGTGTCTGCCATAAGGTGAATCGGATTAGGTGGTGCATCAGTTGCCTATGAATACATTTTTCCATAATCTTTGTGAGTGGAGATAGTATAGCTATTGGCCTATAAATGGATAATTCAATAGAGCTACCACTTTTGTGAAGTGGGATTGCATTGGATATTTTCCAGTTGGTGGGGATTTTAGCTTCTGCTATGGTTCGATTTATTAGTATTGAGGTAGGGTATTCAATAGCATTAGCTGATTTTTGTAGGTACTCTGCAGGGAGTTGATCAGCAGAGAGTGTTGTGGGTTTTAATTTTTTGATCAAGGTACGGATAAGTTAAGTGACGACAGGTTGGAAGCTGAACAAGAGTTGGTGTCTAGGGGTGGTATCTTCAGGGCTGGGGGAGCTATGAGGTAGTTGGCTAGCTAGGGCATGAATTGTTTCAGTAAAGAATCAGTTAAAATTATCTGAAGCATCCCCAGGGGGTTTATCAATGGTAACAGCTGGAGTAGGGGTAGAAGTTTGACCAGGATGGAGTAGTTTATTTAAGCCTGCCCAAAACTTCTGAGGGTTGTTTTGATTTATTGTCTATAAATTACAGTAGTATTGTTTTTTGTCTTGTAAAATGGATTTTTTAGTTTTGTTCCTAGATTGCCTGTATTTAATGTGATCTTGGGGGTCTTTAGTAGCATGCCATAAAGCCCATGCTTTGTTTCTAAGGGTAATTTTGAGTTTGGACTCTTTAGACAGCCATGGTACAGTATTTGCCTTTGTTCTTTTTGAGCAAACAGGTGCATGCGAATCAAGGATATCAAGGAATTTGTTGTTAAAGTATGCAACTGCTTCCTCTAAGGGAAGGTGTTTTAGAAGAGACCAATTACATGAGTTTAGTTTTTGTTGGAATTTGGCAGGGTCAAAGTTTTTTTTTGCTTTTTACCATTCTGAGTAAGGGTTGTTGGGGGTTAATGACTTTGTGCTTAATTATATAAGTGAGAAGGTGATTGCTTAAGTTGTCAGGGAGGGTCCCAATGGTGTACAATTGGGGGTGACTATTAATGAGTACCCAGTCAAGTATGCTTTCTTTTTGGTTAGGTTTACCTATCCTGGTAGGGGTGGATATGATTTGTGTAAATGCATGCAGGTTAATATGGGTGGTTGGGGATTCTGAAGTACAGCTGCCCCAGTCTATGTTAAAATCACTGAGTATTAGTGTTTCTTGGGGGTAGTGACATGATAGCCAGTAAAGGGTATCTTCAAGTGTAGATATATTGTTACCCGGGGGAATGTACATACAGATGATATTGATAGATTTATTTTTATTAAGTTGCAATTTGGTGGCAAGAATCTCTGAGTTATTAATCTGAGGTGGTTGTATAGCATTTATGGTGACATTCAACTCAGATTTATAGAGAATGGCAACCCCACCCCCCTTTCTGGAAATACGATCCAGCCTGTGTATTTTCTAACCAGGTGGTAACACTTCATTGTCTGTAGTGTTAGGTTTTAACCAGGTTTCAGATAAACAGAGAATCTCAGGGCTGTGGACAGCCAGGAGTGCATGCAGTTCATGTACCTTATTATTAATTCAGTACATGAACTACATGCACTCAGGGCTGTGGACAGCCAGGAGTGCATGTAGTTCATGTACCTTATTATTAATGCTTCTAATATTGAGGTGACAGGCCATGAGAGAGTTAGTTGGCCTATTAATTGTAGGTTTGTAGCTTGGACTACAAGTAGGAGGAGTATGTATATCTGAAGTGGATGGGCCAGGGTTAGGGTGGATATCACCACCAAGTATGAGGTTAGGTCTATACCTAGTGATAAACTTCAGGAATTTGTTTATAAGTTTATGGTAGTGTTTGGATCTGGAGCTAATGTGTCTAGGATTGATGTGTTGATAGAGTGAACAAGATGGACAGTACATGGTACTGTAGGTATGCTTAAAGGTGAGAGGATTTACGGCTGGGTTGATAGTATGGCCTTTTGGGACCTGAAATCCTGTGAGAAACTGGTTTTCATACAAGGTAAGGAGGTTTGAGGTGAGCAAGAGGGGTAGTAAAGAGGAGTATATCATTGTTTGTGATAAAGCTTGTGAGTTAAGGAACTGTTTTACCTTCTGCTACAAAACCAGAAGAAAGAGGGGTAAAATATAGTTAATGGAATGGAGGTGGGAGAAAGCCTGATGAAAGCTGATAGGTTCAAGTAAAATATAGGGAAAGGAATGGGGGTGGGAGAAAGTATGCCAGATGGAAGCTGCTAGGTATTTCTAAGAGGGGGTGTGGTTATTGAACTATAAATGTAGGGGTACTGGGGTGGGTGGGAATTGGGGGCAGGGTAGGGAAGCAAAGTGAGCATGTAGGGTGAACGGAGCAGGCAAAGCAAGAAGAAGTAAGTACTGTAGAAAAAGTATCAGTAACTGCAGCTCATAAATTAAATCAGGATGGTCGGGAGCTATATTGTAAGGAAAAGTAATGTTGACAACTTTTAAATGTGGGTTTGTTAGCTAAGGAGAGTAGTGGGAATTTGACAATTATAGAAATGGGGAGTAAGAGTTGAAATAACTGCTATCCTTAAGTAAAAACTTTGGCAGAATAATGCTGTGCGAGCATTTGCCATGGTATATGCTGCCACCTAGTGGCAAAAGGAGATAGCAAACAGAAATGATAAACTAGTCTTCTTATACTACAATTAAGCCTAAGTTAAAAAAAAAAACTGGGGGGGGTGGCAAGCGGACTGCGGTAGGCTGCTAATGTGCACACGGGAGGTCAGAATAACACATATAGGTAGTAAATTACTTTACAAGTTGTTTGTTTTAAGGCTACATACATTAACAATTCCTTGTGTAGGGATATCCTCACTGTGGTAGCATTCAATGATGCCTGGCTAGCAAGCAATTCAAGGGTGTCTTCTGATTTTAGCAGGAAGGTAGTCATTATGCTTTAAAGGCAGGGAGGGAGTACCCAGGATGGTAGACTGTAAAAAAGAGAGAGAGACACACACAAAGTTAGGTAATTTGAATGGCACAGCTGGGGAGGTTAAGGGTAGAGGGATGCGGCAGAAGTAGGGGATATCTGGATGTGAAGGATTGTATGAGTGTACTGTAAGTAGAGAGAGATTAGGCATAGATGTAGATAAAGGGTATGTGTAGAGGGAGAGAAAGTTTAGAGAGGTAGCAGTAGAAAGCAGCACATATAGGCTATAGAAACAATGCAATTAGGCAGTGGAGTCTCAATAAAACAATTACCCTTAAGCCCAAGGGGAATGATTACTTTACATAATGTATATATTGTTACTAACTGGTAAATGCCTGGGAATACTGTCTTCTAATTTCACTCATTTTGAATTCTGTATATATTGCATTATATGTTTCCTTATCTGTTACTATTTCTCACTTTGCAACATTTCTCCTAATCTATTTTGTAACCAAATTCTGCTATTACTTTATTTTCTGTAATGTCTGAAGCTTTTCTCCCAAGGACACCACTGGAAATGGATACCAGTTGCCCAGTCAGATTATCCTGGTAAACAAATGTTAAATAAAATAAATAAATTCTAGCTGTTTATGTTTTATTACATCTGAAGAAGGACCATTTAGGTCCAAAAGTGCTTGTCATCTTTATTTATATTTCATTTCTTAGTTTTTGTCAGTAGCAATAAACAGACCCTGGGATTCACGAAGCTCCGTACAAGAATAAGAGTATTCTTGCATGGAGCGGTTCGTGTCCATTTAGAACAGCAGCGCTCCTTGCATATGCATGAAGGCACGCTGCTGTTTAATTTGCACAGACATGGACCGTGAATGAGTTCAGAGGGCGTGTCAGAGTAGTGCATGGACACTAAACATGACACTGCACTCAGAAAGTGCAGTAAGGCACTTTCTAAGCTGAACTGGCATAATATTAGAGCTTTGCTCTAATATTATGCCAGTATTTCAGTGTCCATGGACACTGAAATGTTAAAATGATCATTTTAGTGTCCATGGACACTGAAATAAAAACATCAATAAACAAGCAATGCAGGGGGTGTGTTACAGGTTCTGTGACACAACCCCCTGCATTGCTTAAGTGCCGTGTGGCACTTTTGCAACCTGCAAAAGCAGCAAATGTGTGCAAATGCACTCATAACAGGGATAAATCCCCCAAAAGTGATAAAGCACAAGCACAGCCCCACAAACATAGAAAGTTGATAGAGAACAGGTCATGCAGCAGCATGAATCATGTAAGGGTAGAAGTCTGAAAGCAAATGTATGGCAACATTCCCTCACAGCAGTTCATGTTGACAAAGGCACAAATGATGGGGGGAATAAAACTACTTTAGGGACATGCCTGAAAAATTGCCCTCATACACTTAGAACGTTGATAGATAACAGGATATGTGTTAGCAGGAGTCCCTGAAGGATAGAAGCCTGAAAGCCAAATCAATGCCAGTATTTCACAATTCCAGTCCCAAGTAGTTGTCAGAACACCACAATACACACCCACATAACCTAATAATATAATAATAATATTATAACAATTTTTCCTCTAGCCTAAGGAATGTTTAAGTGTAGTTAAGTGGACATGCACATTATGGCTGTCTGTTTAGCATAGCTTAATCATCCCATAGGAGCTAAATGCAAATGGACAAACTAAGTTTCCAGCTTGAGGTAGTGTAGTGGTTCGAGTCATGGCTTTGCATGTAGGTGTTTATGGTTCAAGTCCCAAAATAGACAGCTTATTTTTCTAAGTGAAAGTAGTTTTAAAATTATTGCAGTAAACTTAAATTATAAAGCAACATTTTTTGTCAACCAGGGTAGTGTTGCAGTTCCACACATGAGATGTTAGTGTAGAAAAGATGTGAAACCCTATATAAACATAACTGCCCCATACAGTATAGTCACACAAGAGTATAATGTAATTAAAGCACATAGGGGGATGTCATGGAAGGTAAATGTAAATTTATAATATGTATATAAATATTATTTTATAATATAAAATTATAAGCATAATATGCTGAAACGTGCCTTAGTCACTCTGTATCCATCAGGTCTTGTTCTGCCCAGTAACAAAATAGTCATCCCTGTCAAGTCTCAAACCTGGGATGCTGTCCTCTAAAATCACAGCAAAATGCTATTACACCATCTCAGCTGTGCAAAGCTGTAATGCTTTAACAAACATGTCATGCATTCTGGTCATTTAACATTAATGAAAAAAGCAACAGCCCCCAGTGTCAAACCCATGACCCTGAGCACTATAGTTAGAGGAATGTACCAATACATCAACAAAGCTGCAAATGTTAATGCTGCTTGTGTGTCTGATGAAACATATATATGAAAAAGTAGAGTCATAATATTGATATTTATTTATTTATTTATTTTACATTTGTTGACCGGGCTAGTCTAGCTGGAGAAATTTCCATTTTCAGTAGCTCCACAGAGTAAGATACATACAGAAAAACTATCATGCAAAATATAATAATAATAATCATTATAATGAAATAATGGAGTTAGTCATAGAGTTTGCAAAAAAAACAAAAGCTAGTAAACTCTTCAATGTAAAAAAAACTACTACAAGAGTTAGTTACTATAACACACAATACAAAATCACAATTAACAAGTTGAAAATACTTATTGGATTAAATAAACAAGAAAAAAGATAGGAATAGAAAGTGCAGAAAATAAAGCAGATAAAATATATACATATAAAAAATATAAAGGAAGGAAATAAAAAATATATATATATATATATATATATATATATATATATATATATATATATATATATATATATATATATATATACACATATATATATATATATATATATATATACATATATATATATATATATATATATATATATATATATATATATATATATATAAATAACATGCAGTGCAGTTATACCCCAGAACCATCCTTCTCAACCTGTTAGTGCAAGAATCCTGTGCAAAGGCTGTAAAAGGGGGGGATGGGCCACATATAGGGATATATTTCAAATATTGCTGTTACAAATGAAGACATTTGCTACAGCAGCGGAGTGCATTTCAGCAGACAATTACTGAAGGATATGAGGATGGAAACTGACATGTCATGCCATTATCTACTGACATAAATCATTGGATCATCACTGTGAATTACCAGACAAATACAAATAAACTGTGGAACTAAACAAAAGTATGGGCCAAACATTTGGACATTCTGTGAAAATCCTGGCAGTGGAGAGGTATGCTCAGAACCCCTTAGTGCAATGAATCTGGACCAAGCCTGACAAAGTGGGGGGACAAAGGCCTGAAAATAGGGACATATCCAAAATATGTGAGTAGATAAGCTGAGAAAGTTGATGTAGTAACACTGTATGTCCTAACATACATCGACTGAAATATCACAATTCCAGGACTCAATTGCTTCTCATTAGTTAGTGACCTCAATCCCCACATCATCCCACTGATGTGCCAGGAATACACAATAGTTTTGGGGACCAGACAACTGGACATCCTATGAATATGTGGACATAACACAACATTAGGGAAACTACACTCAGCTACCGAGCAATGTCCAAACTACAATCAGACTGACATAACACTACCCAAGTCCAGCTCTGGGGCTGTTCACATGCATTAGCAAATATAACAGGGACTACAAGGATGTAACACTAGTGGAAAATAGACACTGGTGTGAAAGTGCATACCTCCCAAAAAATGCACCACAGCCACAGTGACATACCAGTAAGCAAAATGAACATGACAGTATAATGACTGTGTGAGCAACAAAATCCCATTTGCCACTCACACATTACTCCTACATATACTGCCCCAAGTCACAATGTAGTGGGAATTGTAAGTGTTATGGGGCATGTCGTGGTCTGCATGTACAAATATATACAAGCGATAGGGAACCAGAAACTAGAGCAGCATGCACAGTCAGATAGAAAGGGCCCATGACACTCACATGTACCCCCTCCCTACACAGCCCAAATAACATGCACACACTACACTGCTACACAATCCTGACAGTTATTTAATAATGGGCAGACATACACAGACCTCTTAAATGTACAGTTTCTGACAGAATGTATAGGCACAGGACTCATAGCTATGGCTGCTTCCTTTTTACATGTCTGGGTGTCTATGACATCACTGGGATGGTAGCAAGAATGAATGCAATAAATAATGATACTACTTACCTCTGAACCTCTTAGAGCATGACATCTGGACAAAGCCTGACATAATTGGGGGACAGAGGCCCAAACACAGAGGTATATTGGACATATTGCTGTTATAAATGGAGACAGTTGCTGGTGTTACCAGCTTTGTTGTAACATATCTTTTCTGAGGGATATGAAGTCAGTAACACCAATGGAAGTTAGCATTTACTAACTGCATTCCCCACAGTATCCTACCAATTAGCCAAGGACAACAACTGTCTGGGGAACAGACCAAACATATGAGCCACACATCTGGAGGGTCTATATCACAATGTCAAACTAACAAAAGTTTGATCGTTGTACTATCGAACCCTAAAGTCTGAAATCCAACAGAACTGAAAACACAGAACCCAGGGGTTAAAAATTGCTGTTCCGTGACCAAAAAAAATTAAATTTAAACATAAGCTAAAGTGGGGGGGTTTCACCCCCCAAATGCCCCAATGTAGGGGGCTGTGCCCCCCACACACCCCCTGCTTAAATATACCAACTCCGAGATCGCACCACAGTGGAGGAAATATCAAAGCCCCAAAAACGGCCCACCAATTTTTTTCCCTGTGAAAAAAGTCAATGTGCCATGGCTTCACTATTTTCAACTTTCGGACTTTATGGTTCGATATTACAATGTTCAAACTTGTTTTAGTTCAACTTTGTAATATAGACCCCATCTGGACAGGGTCTAGGATTCTGGACAGTGCAGAGGTATGACTGCAGTGATGTAACAGAATGGAAATTCCCTGACAGCTGCCAAACATGTCACCAAGCACCTTATGAAGTGCAGTAAGACCAACATGACACTCCCCCACATCACCTCTGAGCAATTACCCATGTATATTCAAAGACAGCATGCGCTACAGGGATGGAACTGTAGTGAAAAGCAGAGAGTGTTGCAAAAATTTCTACCCAAAAAATACAGTCACAGGAACATAACAGTACCCAAAATGAACTCTAGAGTAGAACAACTGTCTGAACAAACATATCCTGATTGCCAATCACACACTACACCAACATTTACTGGCCCACTTCACAGTGTTCTGGGATGCCTGAGGTGTTACAGGACATTTCACAGTCAGCCCCCACAAGCATGCAGACATGATAGACCACCAGCAGTTGTAGCAACATGCAGAGTCAGATAGGTAAAAGATGTATGGCACTCACATCTTCTACTGTCCCTACCCAGCCCAACAAACATCTACACACAATACTGATATACAGTCTTGGCAGTCTGTTCACAATGGCCAGACAGACATAACTGTCATATGTACAGATTTCTACAGAATTACCAGGGTGTGGAACCATAATCCTGGCCACCGCTGGATATCATGGCCAGGAGTCTGCCAGGTCATTGGCATGATAACTGGAGTGCAGTTGTTAATTAATGATATACCATACTTCTGCACCTCGTAGTGCAGGACATCTGGACAATGCATAATGTACTTGTGGAACAAGGGGCTGGAAAGAGGGAAATATCACACATAATGGTGTTACAAGCTGAAACAGTAGCTGGTGTTACATGTGCTGTTGTAACATAACATCCCTGAAGGATATGATGTCCGGAACATACAATGGATGTCAACAGTTACTGACTACAATCCTCACATTATCCTACCAACTCCACAAAAACAGATGTTGTTCAAGGGATAGACCAATCATAACAGGCAAACATCTGTCCAGTCTGCAGACAACATGCCAGCTGAGAGGTAGGAACATCTACTTAACATTTTTATCTATTTTTACATATTTTTATCTATTTATATACATTATTAATGTGCTAGTTTAACTAAATTTTGACTCAATGTATTCTTAATACACATTGTTTTATATATACATTTTTAACATAAACTATTTTATAACCCCCTTTATAAACATGCTATTTTAAGGTATTTATTTATTTATTTGTGCAATATTCTCATTTATGGGTAAGTTCGTACAGGGTTTCAAGTTCATGATGAACTTTGATGAATATTGAATGTCTTGCAATGAACTCTAGTGGTTTAATGCATCTTAGTTTGCTGGGTAATATATTCATGGTAGGGACGTGCTGCACCTTTTAATTTTCATGTAGTGCGTTGTCATGTGATTATTTATTTATTTATTTATTTATTTTCTTAGTTAAATATGGCTGTTCAATTCTTATTGTCATTAGTCTGAGGAAGTCTTGTCCATTGAGACAAGATGAAAGCGCTTACTTTTACTGTATGCTCATTTTGGAATAAATCTGTTTTTTGTGTGGATCCTACCTGCTTCTTGTGGATTTCTAGTGTTTTGCAGTTGAGAGGTATGTCAGAGGCATATCACTGTCAGATTAACCCTGTCAATCTAGCAACCCTCCATGTGTATAACAGCACTAACGACATACAATCTGTACCCAGTTCTGGAGCTTTGTCCCCCATGTTGTTGGCCTGTCTCCACATGTCCTGTCCTGTGAGGTATTTCCACCTACTGTCTGTGAAGCTGTAGCCCCCACACCTCCATAATGTCCCTTGCAAAGACAAGGAAAATGGGCAAGGTCCACATGAAGGGCACTCCCTATGTTGGAACTAGCAGCAGTGTCCAGGCCAACACCACAATGCTATGTGAGCACCTACATAGCTTTATGGCCTCAGCAATACCCGACAGGACAACATCAATCCCCTCAAGCTAGACTGAATGCCAACTACCATCATAGGTGGAAATAATCACAGGATGGGCCAAGAAGGAACAGGTGCCTCATTGGAAGCCATGTCACCATGTTCTGCACAAGCAAATAAGGTCACATGTGATGTACCCTAAGGCTGTCTTTGAGTGCAAACTGGAGACATCCACCAAGGCCAATCACTAGACCTTCCAGATGTGTGTCTGCAATTCCAGAGGCAACACACATATCTGCTCTATAATGGTGGTCAATAACACCATATACACATATGCCATGGATATAGACAACCAGCTGCAGACAAGTGAAGTGTAAACACCCCCTGTCCCTTCGTAGGTACACATGTGAATGTACAGCACCTGCCCCCCCTCACCTCATGATCTGGAACCAGGTCTGTAATGCCCTCTCAAAGGTAACACATAGAGGTCTCCATAGGCCTGATACCATTCCTGGCTGCATCCAACATGAACACAGGCATGGGCTCTCAGACCCATTCTGCAGTGTAGTCAACCACAGCCTGAGCACTGGTGTCATCCCATCTGCACAGAGGACAGACAAAAAGTTGATAGAAATCAAGTTATGCATTAGCATTAATGTTCAGAAGGATACAAGTTTGAAACTGAAATTTATGCCATAATGTCATGACAACAGTCCTCAATGCCATGGCCAAAAACTGCAATACTCTCTATTTAATATAGTAATATAATATTAATATCCAATAGGTGATAAATAGAAATATACAACTCAAATCACCAAACCAAGATAGTGTAGTGGTTAGAGTCCCAGCTTTGCATGCATGTGTACATGGTTCGAGTAATACAACAGTCAATCAAAATCTACATGGGTAAGCAGTGTTAAAAGTGCTATGTTCATGTTAAAATATGTAGTAAGTTATTTTTGCCACCCAGGGTAGTGTAGCTGGTGTAGGATGGATGTGTGAGTGTGTATAACATGTGAAAACACCCATGTATGCACGTGTCCCATACAGTATAGTTACACCCCTTGCTACTGTAATGAAAGCACATACAGCCATGTCATGTAAGGGACATCATATACACTTACTAAATAAAGTCATTAGTGTGGTATATTATGAGAATGAACTGTGAGCAATGGTTAGCAATGCTCAGCTGTGCTTAACAACACATTTCTGTTGTCCTCAACCCTCACCCTGGGATTTGAGTGTCCAAATTCACCTCCAAAGTCTGTACAAATGCACAACTGTTGCTGTATAAGAAATGGGTAGTTATGGACCTTCTGTACACCCATCCTCCACATTTGTAGCTATTTTCCATATTGTTCTTCCCTCTGTGCTCCCCATTTCCACCGTATTCCTATCACCCCTTTCTCTTTTCTTTTTAAAAATTAGTGTGGGTGTAAGCATGAGTAAGTGGTTGTAAGTGGGAGTAAGAGCAACAAAATGATCAGCCTTGCCAGGTCTTTAACTGAGAGGCCTTATACACCATAATCAGAGCAATGTACCACCACACCATTTGAGCAGTAGGACTTGCAGATGCTTTTTTCAACATATGCTCATTCAACAGTCGAGAAAAGATTCCATAGAATCAATCAGGCCTCATATATATATATATATATATATATATATATATATATATATATGTATGGAGATGCATATATATGGACAAATATATACATAATATAAGTAGTGCTCTCTCTCTCTCTCTCTCTATATATATATATATATATATATATATATATATATATATATATATATATATATATATATATATACATACTCATAGTATGTAGTAGAGTCATACCTCAGAACCATACCTACCAACCCATTACTGCAAGAAATCTAGCCCAAGGCTGTCCAAATGGGGGACAATGCGACAAAACTAGGGACATATTTCAAATAATGCTCTTATACATGTAGAATGTTGCCAGTGTTTCATCATACATGTTCTGAAGGATGTGATTTCTGAAACTGAAATGCATGTCATCATTTACTGTCAGAAATCTTCAGATCCTCACAGTGATTTACCAGGGATATGAAAATAATGCATTGTGGAACAGAGCAGAAATATGAGCAATAAACCTGGACATACTGCTACAATCCAGACAGTCCCACAGTAGGCTCAGAACCTCTTAGTGCAACAAACCTGGGTCAGGCCTGACAAAGTGGGGGGAGAAAGCCATGGAAATAGCGACATACCTGAAATACTGGAGTAGATAGGCTGACACAGTTGCTGCAATAACATCCTCATGTCTGTCCTAACATATATTGACTGAAATAGCACAAGTCCAACACTCGAATACTTCCCATTAGTTAGTGACCGAAATCCTCACATCAGCCCACTGATGTCAGAAATACACAACACTTATGGGGGCTAGGCAACACTACATCCTACAAATATCTGGACATAACATCACATTAGGGAAACTACACTCAGCTGCTAAGCATGTCATCAAGCATGTTCAAACTACAGTCAGACTGACACAACACTAACCCAAATCTGCTAGGGGGAATTACACATGTATTGGCAACTATATCAGGCACTACAGGGATGTCACAGCACTGAGAAACAGACACCAGTGTGAAAGTGCATACACACAACCAATTCAACCACAGTCACAGTGGCATACCAGTAAGCCAAAGGAACAGTACAGTATAAGGACTGTGTGAACAAAAACATCTCAACATGTTTGCCACTCACACACTTCCCACATATACTGGCCCAATTCACAGTGTATTATGATGTCTGACTGTGGTATGGGACATGTCTCAGTCTGCCCCTACAAACATATACAGCTGATAGACCACCAGAAACAGGAACATGATGCACAGACAGATAGAAAAGGAGCCATAACACATACATCCACACACCTCCCTACACAGGCTAAATAACATTGACACAATACACTGATACTTAATCCTGAAAATCTGTCAACAATTGCCAGAAATACACAGACCTCTCAACTGTACAGAGTCCCACAGAATGTCCAGGCTTTCCCTTCATATATAAGGACTCTTCCACATAACATGTCTGGCAGTCTGATACATCACTGGGATAATGGCTGGAATGTAGGCACTAAATAATCATATACCATACTTATCAGCCTCTTGCTGCATGACATCTGGACAAAGCCTGACATAATTGTGGGACAGAGGCCCTAAAACAGGGGAATATTTAAAATATTGCTGTTATAAACTGAGAATGTTGGTGTTGTAACAGGGTTAGTTGTAACATATATTTTCTGGGGGATATGAGGTCAGAAACACAAATGGATGTTAGCAGCAACTGACTGCAATCCCCAGAGTATGCTACTGATTTTCCCAAGACAAAAAATGTCTGAGGACACACCAAACATAAGAGCCCAAATTCTGGCCATCCTGCAGATAGCCCTACAGGTGAGAGTTATGCCCAACACATAACACTGTCATAGTTAAAATCACCCAGGAACTCCATGTCCACACAAACCCTGTTAGACTAGCATTAATCCAAATGTATAACAGCAATACGTACATTCTGTCCCTATGGCTGGAACATTCTCCCCCATGCAGTTGGCCTGTCTCCACAGTTGTGGTTGTAAGAGGTGTTTCCAAATACCCTCTGTGATGCTGTTGTTCACACACCTCCATGAAGTTCTTCTCACTGGCAAGGAAAATCGCCAATGCTTTCATGGCATACTCAATGAAAGGAGTGTGTTGCTATGCCATTGGCTATATGAATAACAACACAGCTGTCCTGCATGCAATTATCAAGTGGGACACCAATTAGTGCACAGGCCATCAGCTGCTCATGAGCATTACCTAGAAAAGGCAAGCTGCTGCCTATGCAAAACAGATGTACAGCCTACATCCTTGAGAGAGAGAGAGAGGGAGAAAGAGAAAAAAAAAGCAAAAAAAAGAAAAAGCAAGACCAAGCAGGACATAACCACCTACACTTAAATAAAACAAACAGGAATGTCAAACAAGTACGCATGTAATGGACTGCAGTAGGGGGTATGTAAGAATGGGAAATAGGAAAGTAACATATATGTCTCAACAAGACTTGCTGTACTGATATATTGCTGATCAGAACCTATGGCTATAACATCTGGGTTTGTCTGCAGTGACATAGATCATAGCTCAGGCCCCTGAGGTACCCCAGGAAAGGATGGCTCACATGTGACTACTACTGCAGTGTGTGTTGAACAATACTGACTGTGACAATGCTAGGCCAGCTACTGGAATGTCGTACATATCCATATCTTACTTGTGAATACCACATAAGAGCCCAAATTTTGGCCATCCTGCAGATACCCTACAGGTGAGAGTTATGGCCAACACATAACACTGTCATAGTTAAAGTCACCCAGGAACTCCATGTCCACACAAACCCTGTTAGACTAGTACCTCAGGAGCCTGAGCTATGATCTATGTCACTGCAGACAAACCCAGATGTTATGGCCATAGGTTTGTGGCCTGCACTCTGGTGGCAGGACAGGTAGTTTGTATCCTTCTAAATTGGGAACTGCTGATTAAGGGCTCAGTGTCTGTTATTCTAAAAGTGTATTAGTTCTGGTTTAAGCACTTGGGCTTCAGGCCAGTTATTTTACATTAAGAAGGTTCGTGGTCTGCACTCTTGTGGGAGGGGAGGCTGGACTCTGCCCTTCTGAGCTGGGAATTTCTGGTTAAAGGTTACACCTTGTTTGCTGTAGCATAGACTAGATCTAGGCCTGCTGAATCTAGCTTTGTTTGTATGCTTGTTGTTTGTTTGCTTGTTATGTCTCTGAAACGCTAATTCCACCTAAAACGTGGCTTTTCAGTGCTTCTGTGGATCCCTAGTGATATCTGCATTGCTGAAATATGTTTTTGGACATTAACAACTTTTTTGTTTGGATTCAGTATGCTAATTATGGTATAGAGTGTTTTAAAACACAAACATTTTTATTTATTTTTTTGTTTTATATGAACTGCTTGGCTCTCTTAATTTCAAATGTTTTAATTTGTCTGTTCAATTAATGAGATGAAAAATTTAGCCAATTACAAAGAAGGCCTTCTAATGTGTTTTAAGTAAATTCTGATGAAGTCAAGTTAAACTGACGAAAGTGCTTAATTTTTGTATCTTAAAAAGAAGATTTTGGACTCGCAACGGTAGTGCTTCCTATCTGGTTCTATTGTTTTTCTTGAAGCACTATTGCACCTCTACATTTTAGGGATATCTGCATTGCTTACTGTACTTATTTTTTTGTTTCACTTGAAAGAAAGTTACTGTTTGTCGTTTTAAGTTACCTGTAACGCATTGCATTTAAGTTACCCAGCACTTGCTCACTAAAGCAATTATATAAGGCAGCACTAAAAAATTAAAAGCACTACACCCTCACAAACTCCCCTTGAGTACCTTGTTCCCCATTGGCCCTTTTTTCAATTATAAAGGAATTCCCAATACTATTCTAGCATGTTCAAAGGTCAGTTGTCAATCTCCTCTCTGGTCCAGCTGGTGAATCTGGGAATCTTGAGGTAATGTTACAACTGCCTCATGTACACAGACAACCCTCTCCTCCTCCCAACAAATTCCAACACTTGTGAGAGATGCAACCATATAGCCAAACTGGAGGCTAAGCTCTCTCAACTCAGTACTGGCATAACCAGTCAGGAGGAGAAGGAAACCACACTCACTATAATTCCAGTCTCACATAGACCTACCACGACAGCAAACCAAACACATAAACACACAAAACATACTGGAGGCTCTAAATAAAAATCTGCCTAAGCAGCAGAGACCTCCAAAGCAGACACCCAAGCAACCGCTACCCCAAAACAAAACACGTGCAACACATAGCTCACAAAGCCAATGTGCCGAACAGTCACAGCCTTTAAGGCTAAACAACACACCTGATACACTTGTAATAGGTGACTCTATCGTCAGGCACAATGACGTCCCACTCACCAGGCTGAACAAGGAGAAGGTCATGGTGAGCTGCCTGTCGGGCGTTAGGATCCGCCACTTAACACAAGCACTCAGGTCACTCCAAGGCAAGTACAAATATGACTTGGTCACTGTCCATGCTGGTGTGAATGACCTGAGATGTACCTCCCTGGACTACATGAAAAGAGACATAGAGGAGCTCTCTGAGCATGTAGCCCAGGCCGGTATGATCCTGACCTTGAGTAGCATCTTACCCTCACCAAGAATGATGCCACAATATGAAGACAAGATGATCAGTTTCAACAATTGGCTAAGTATTGGTGTCATTCAAAGGGGATCCAATGCCTGTCAGCCTGGGATGACATGCTCGACAAGCCATGATGCTTCACTAGGGACGGCTTGCACCTGTCACCCCTGGGCTTTCGGATATTGGCAAAGGCTCTTGCTTCCCCCATAGTGCCTTTTTTAGGCAAGGCTCAAAAGACAAACCCACCTCCATAGGTATCACAAGGGATAAGAAACTAAGAGTAATGCTACTCAACGCCAGAAGTCTAAACCTCAAGATGCATGCACTTGAAACTCTCCTTAGCATGGAGAACATCGATATCTGTGCAGTAACAGAAACCTGGTTCAAGGCTCCTGAGAGCACCCCAGCACTACCAGGTTATAACTCATACCATGCTTTTCGCCCCAAAACTTGGACAACCACAAAAGGAGGGGAGTATCAATATTCATCAAAGATACCCACACCTCCAGGTTGGTGGCACAGCACGAAGCATCAGAGACTATCCATGTGCAACTAACAGTGGGTAAAACTGCCTTCCAGTTTATAGCCTGCTACAGACCACCCTCCCAAACCCAGGAACCCCACTCGGCCTTCCTGAGAACACTGGAAAATATGAAGGTCTCTCCAAACACCATTATATTGGGTGACTTCAACTAACCAAACATAGACTGGGAGCATTACTCTAGATCCAATACCCTAGTCCAAAGGTTCCTAGAATTTATAAACTCAGATGCTATGGAACAACTTGTTACCACTCCCACAAGAGGGGAAAACATACTGGACCTGATCAGCACCAACATGGAGACTCTATGCTCCAGACCAGAAGTGTATCCCTCACTGGTAAGATCAGACCATAAACTAATCTCACTGGATATTCACATCCCGACCCCACCCCCTGCCCAGAAAACCACAGTGAAAAACTTCTCTAAAGCAAATTTCACACTTCTCAAAACCAAGGTGAAATCCTTCAAAGCCCCCGAGCCTGTGGAAAATATGGCCCAGACTGCAGAATCCTTTATAAACGCATTATATGAACACCTTCAGGAATGCATGGATCATGCAATCCCAAATAAAACCAAGACCCAATCCTCCAAAGGCAGACGTCCTGTCTGGTGGACCCCAGCCATAAACAAACTATACAATAGAAGGAGGAAGCTACTACATGATAGAGCAAAATCCCAAAAAGGGAAGGCATCTCTGATCAGTATTAGCAAAAAACTATGGGCACTCATAAAATCATCTAAGGCCAGCTTCGAGAGAAAAATTGCACAGGACACTAAGGATAATCACAAGGCTTTCTTTAGTTATGTTAGGAACCTGGCTGAGAATTTCCAGATATGCTCAGAATTACTCCAAAATGACAAAAAATACATCGAACCCACAGACATTGCCAACATCCTAGCTGACAGGTTCAGCACAAACTTCTCCCCCCCTTACCAAAAGGGCAAATATCTATCCCAGCAGAGTGCTGCCCCCCTGACATCTCAGATGCTCAGGTAAGAGCCGCCCTCTCCAAAGCAAAAACACAGCATCAATGGGACCAGACTTTGTCCCAGGCTGCGTCCTACATGAACTCCAAGAAGAGTTAAACCCAAACATAAAACTACTGTTCAGTCTCAGCCTTACTACAGGATATGTACCCAAAGAGTGGCATACAGCAACAGTGGTCCCTCTCCACAAAGGTGGTGCCTCAACGGATCCTGGAAACTATCACCCCATAAGCCTGACTAGCTTGGTCTGCAAAGCTATGGAAAGGATCATCATGGACCTCATAAATAAAGATATTAGGGACCTACAGACATAGGATCCTACCCAGTTTGGCTTTGTTAAGGGCAGATCCTGCCACTTAAACCTGGTCGATTTCTTTGAAACAGTCACCAAGGCCATTGACGAGGGGAAGGTGGTCCACACAGCCTACCTGGACCTCACAAAAGCCTTCGATACAATACCCCACTCGGGCATTATAGATAAGCTCACCAGCTTAAATATAAACCCCTATGTCACTAGATGGGTTGCAAACTGGCTCAAGGACAGAACACACATGGTTAGAATTGCTGGAGCCATGTCAGACTCCAAACCAGTTACAAGTGGCGTCCCACAAGGCTCAGTCCTGGGACCTCTCTTGTTTGGTATATATTTTTTGGAGGTACAGGCCAACATGGAAGGACTGTGACTGACCAAGTTCGCAGATGACTGCAAACTGGGCGCCATAATCGACTCTCCAGCCGACACAAGCATCCTCCAAAAGGGCCTCATAGAAACAGACAACTGGTGCCAGAGCCATGGCCTCAAGCTAATCACCAAAAAGTGCATAGTCATCCCCTTTGGCAAAAACAGAGTGCCCACAAATTACCACATAGGTGGTAATCCATTAAGTACAGAAGAAGTAATTAGGGACCTGGGGACCCAAGTTGATAGCAATCTCTCATTTGACAACCACATGGCCAAAGTGGTTAGAAAAACATTTTATATAGCCCACCTAATCATGAAGGGATTCACATCTAGATAAGGGGATCATCGTGCCTCTTTACTCATCCTTCATCAGGCCCATAATTGAGTACAATGCCCCTTTTGGGATGTACCTTACCAGACGCCTACATCAACTGGAAAGACCCCAAAAGTACCTCAACAAGAGGATCAAAGGGCTCAAACAGATGCCATATGCTGCCCAGTTAAAGAAACTCCAGCTCTACTCAGTGGCATACCACCTGCTCAGAGGGGATCTCTGCCTGACGTATAAAGCCATGTCCAACCTGGAATTAATGGACATGCTGCACCTCAGAAAATCCAAATCCCATCAAGCTACTTGCTCGAGAGACTTGAACCTCAGCACTGAAATAAATAGGACATGCTGGAGGGACAGACTCATAACCCAGAGGCTCCCTTCACTCTGGAATAAAATCCCAGTCCAGGTTAGGCAGAGTCCCTCATTGACTCTCTTCAAGAGGAATCTTGATGAGTGGATGGGAGATCTTAGGTTTACCCCGGGTATCACTTCTGTGTCACTGTTAGACAGAGGCACAGTATGCTAACCTTGAAAAAGGGCATAGCAAAATTAATTTAAAATGGGTGGCGAAAGCCAAACACACTCTGGCTAGGCTTATAAATGACCTAGGGCAGATAGCCTAGTATGAACCTATGAACCTATGAATACAACTATGATATACTTGGTTGTCTCAGAAATGTGAGAGACCTATACATGGTATTTGCATAAAGTACAGTTGCACACGTGTGTGTTGAACTGCATGTGATATACTGAGCACATGCCACTAAACTGTCCAGTGTTATGCACACTGATCATATGCGTGTGCTCACAGCTGATAGTTGATGTCATCCCACCCCCACCTTAAAAGCATCTGTCACTCCCGCTGCAGACCTCACCGCTGTCACACCACCCTTGTACATATCCTGTACCAGTCTTACATATATCTTTACCACTCATGACTTCCTCATACAATACCACAATGCCCCTCTAGGCACACTGTCATATGCTTCCCCTATGTCCAGAAAGACAGAAAGCAACCCCTGACCCTCTCTGTATTACTCCAACCATCTCAGAGCAAACATCACATCTGTACTGCCCTTACCTGGCATGACAACAAACTGCTGACCACTGTTTATCACTGCCCTGCTTAACCTCGTTTCCAATACTCTTTCCCATGACTTCATGCTGTGTCTAATTAATGTTATCCCTCTGTAGTTATTACAGATCTGCACATCAACCTTATTCTTAAAATGGTACACAAACACTTTCTCTTCAATCCACATGCAGACTCTCACTTTCCAAGATATCATTAAACAATCTGGTGAAAAATACCACTGACATTTCCCCTAAACACCTCCCTGCTACCACAGATATGTCATGTGGGCCAACAGGCTTTCCAGTATTCATCCTCTTCATAGCTATCCTTACTTCCTCCTTGGTAAGCCGTTGCACTTCCTGATTCACTATACCCACATCATCCAACCCTCTCTCTTTCATTCTCTACATTCATCAGCCTCTCAAAGTAATCTGTCCATCTGCTCAACACACCATCTTCACTTGTGAGTATGTTTCCCTCATTATCCTTTATCACCCTTATCTGTTGCACATCTTTCCTAGCTCAGTCACTCTGTCCTTAATATCCAACCTGTCATACAAGTCATCATATGTTTCATCCTTAGACATTGCCACCTCTCTCTCTGCTATGCACCTCATCTCCTTATACTCCTGTCTACTTTCCTCATCTCTCTGACAGTCCCACTCCTTCATCCACAACCTCTTTCTCTGTATACTGTCCTGTACTTCCTCAGTCCACAACCAGGTGTCCGTGTACTCCTTTCTCCATCCACATGTCACACCAAGCACCTTTCTAGGCATCCCCCATACTAGCTCTGCTGTACTTACCCAGATATTTGGAAAATTGCCACTGCCACCCAGTACCTGTCTTAACTCTTCCTGAACTCTGCCTCACAATCACCCTTTTCCAGTTCCCACCATCTGATCCTTGATGCTGCCTCACACTCCTTCTCTTCTTGTTCATCAACATCATCTTACAGACCAACCGTCTCTGCTGCCTAACTACACTTTACCCTGTCAGCACTTTACAGTCTCCAATTTCCTTTAAACTGGCCCTTCTAAATTGGATCTATTCCACCTGTGTGCATCTTCCTCCACTCTTGTATGTCATCTTATGCTCCTCCCTCTAGTTATAGTATGTATTCACCACAGCCATGTCCATCCTTTTGGAAAATCCACTACCATCTCACCATCTGCATTCCTTTGATTAACACCATACATACCCATCCCTTCCTCATCCCCTCTGTTCCCTTCAACAACATGGTCATTGACATCTGCTGCAATCACCACTCTCTCACCCTTGGGTACAGTCATCACCACATCATCCAACTGATTTTACATTTCTCTTTCTCATCCACCGCACAAGCAACTTGTGTAGCATATGCACTAACAACATTCATCATTACACCATCTGTTTCCAGATTCATAAATATCACTCTATCAGACACTCATGTCATCCTCTAAATACACCCTTGGCATACTGTTTCATCAGGATAACCCCTAGCCCCTTTCACCTTCCATCCACATCCTGATAGCACAATTGTGACCTGGCTCTGATACACCTAGCTGTAATCCCCCTTCTCCCTTCCATATGGTCTGTTGCACATATGTCCACATTCCTCTGGCCATCATATCAGCTAGCTCTGTCCCTATACCAGTCATACTGCCAACATTAAAAGTTCTTCCCTTCACTATCACACTCCTTTCTCCTCTCTTCTTGCCATATGAGTGTTGGACATCCTCTAGGGTATGTCTGTCAGTGCAAAGTCTACTGTGCTATTGAATGACTCAAGTGTGCGACAACAATATTAAGACAGTGCCACTAACTTTGTCCCATTGCCCGCCATGTATGTGTGTTGTCCTACAGATGTATGGCTCGAACGGGTTGAGAGGGATGACTGGGCAGAAGAGTGTGAATACAGTGTGCCATACTGACATAGAATACAAATGTATATCAGGCATTACCTGTGCACATGTCAGTATGAGTAGGTGCATCTGGCCGCCTCATAACAACAGACATGGGATGCAAAATGTCAGTTAAATAAGATGCGCATGTTGTACACGTGTAATCTTAGTTACTGTGCATCCAACAGAGTGACATTTCTACAGCTACTGGTTGCTGCATTGCCCTGACACAGCCATGGGTACTACAATAAGCATGATTATCCATTTTAAATTGGAGAGGTGTCCAGCTGTGTTATGACTGTGTATCCATGCCTACTACAAACAGCTATATGAGCACCAACATAGCTATTTGGACTCAGCAATACCTTACTCATAAAACCTGCCTCCACCAAAGTAGAGTAATCCCCTTTGCTGGACAGCAGCAATACACAAACCACAGACTTGGTCTCTATATTGGCTGTACAGGGCAAATTAGGAGCTGGCACCAACTTGGCATCATCAGCCTTTGTCTGATCAAGCATATAAGGTCATAGGTGGAGTACTGTAAGACTAACTATGAGTACAAATTGGACACATCCACCAAGGCCAATCACAAGGCCATCTTCACATATGTCTGCAGTCTCAGAGGCAACAAACCAACCCACCCTGTAATGGTGGTCAGTCAGACCACATACACACACAACATGCTATAGACAACCTTCTGCAGATAGGTTTAGGGCAAACATCACCCCCTGGCTCAGCATCACTATAGGTGGATATGCACAGCACCCGCACCCCTCCCCTCATCATCAGTGAGCAGGTATGTATTGCCTACTAAAAGGCAACAAATGTAAGTATCCATGGGACCTGATAACATCCCTGTCCACATCCTACATGAACTCAGGCATGTGCTCCCAGTTCCATTACACACTGTAGTCACGCCAAGCCTTGGCACCATCCACACCCAATATGCATTGAAGATGGCCAATGTCATCCCTCTACACAGAGATGAATGAGGAGTAGAGGATTATGAAATTAACTAGCCCTCATTGTGGGGAATATGACACATCAATACCAGCAGTGCAATTCAAGTACAGTGCTGATAGATTACAGGGGTATGTTGTGGTTGTGAGTGGTGGCTACTGGTATTCAATGTAGCTGTGCAGGTTCTGTACATACTGTTGCCAAATGTGTGAAGTCCTGTGATGTGTTTCCCTTTTTACATCTTACAAGTGCAATGTCGCATCAGCAAAGGTCTTCTTTCTCAGTGGCTGAGACAAATTTAATCATAGAAGCCATACTACAGAACCATGCCACAATGTTTGGCCGGTGCCAGCAACATCTGCGGGAGAGGACCAGCCTGTGGGTTGACCTATTCCACAGGGTAAATGATGTTGGCCTGCATGCACGTACATATGAGCAGGTCCGGCAATGTGCAAATGACCTCATACTCCATGCCCGGCAAATGGCTGCTGCAGTGGCCAGGGCCACACAGCCACAGGCGGGGGCCCAGCCATGCAGCCCTCACTGACACCCACCAAGGAGCTCCTCGACAACCTTGTGACACCCATCCCAGTACAACATCAGAGTACAGACCCCCCACATGCTGGAGGTGGGTGATACCCAGACAATGGACGAGGAGTGCAGGCAAGGCCCCAGTGGAGATTACTAGACTAGTGTAGCAGACATACTTGTATTTGTAGAGTATCTATGTGCATGTGTCAGGTTAGATTGCAGTTGCAGATAGGATTTTCTAATGCACAGAAGTGCACATCTATGGTGAAGGACAGAAAATTGTGTAGTATTGGGGGTTGTACTGTAAATGTGCAGACATGCTGCATCCATCCTGTACCAATGCCACATGTGAGTCTGCTGACAATACTTCTCTCCCATAGCTACCTATGTCCATCCGGTCTGCATGTGGTATGGCAACCTGAAGCTGGTGAGTATGAAATTTGTCTGTTGTGGTTTGCCACTAACCCAGGCATGTGAAGGCCATGCAATGTACCATGCACAAAACTGTCACTCATAGCCATATTGCTTTATGTGCATGTTCACTTGTAGTGGGGTTAACTGCATTGCATCACAGTGGTTATCACAGGGGCCTATCTGAAGAGAATGTAACATCCCTGTAGCATACCTCACAACCTGTCAGTGCAAGACTTCTGGACAGAGACCAACAAAATGGGGGTACAAATGGCCCTAGGTAGGGACATGTGTGAAACATTACTCTCATACAGTGGATATAAACAGTGTACATACCCCTGATAAGATGCCAGGTGTTTGTGATATATATACTAATTGAGACCACAGTATGTCAGTCCACACCTTTTCCAACCTGTAATGTGACCTATGACATGAACAATTCAGTTGTAAAACCAATCAATCTGTTGGGCACCAAATATGGAGTATACAAACCTTACAATAAGCTGGATGCATATGTGTGCACACCCTTCAAATACTATTTTATTGCAGCAGCTTGTGATTTACTGGCAGCATTCAGTCTGCTTGGGTACACACCTGCCATCAAGTAAAGGCACTCTGAGTAACACCGAATAACAGTCTGCTGTCCAAGTAGGATATTCATGAAAGTTGCTCAGTTGCCTGCAACAGCCATGGCTTGCAGACAGCTTACAAAGCAGCAAAGGGATATCATATTTGAAAAGTATCAGTTAAATAGTAGGGTACAACAACATTACCACAGCATTGCATACATCATGAAACACAGGGGACAAAGTTGTCAAAAGGTGGATTTAATATGGGACAACAGTGCTGCTGAAAAGAACCTGACATCCCTCTAAAAATGATGACAAGACATGTCAAAATTTGGTCAGGGAGACTGCCAGGAGACATACAGCAACACTGAGGGAGTTGCAGGAATCTCTTGCAAGTACTGGTGTTGTGTACTACATGCGAGAACACTCTCCCATATTTTGCATACGTATGGCCTATGGGGCATGGTCAGAAGATAGAAGCATTTCCTCACACCAAAAAACATCCAGGGGTGGATGCAATTTGCAATACAGCACATCAGGTCTCCCAAAGGCATGTGTGAAAATGTGTTATGGTGTAATGAGACTATGGATTGACCTCACAGCCACAATACCAAAAGGTATGTGTGGTGCACAGTGTATGTGAGCATACTGGGCACACCTCCATCTGCCTACAGGAGCAGGTTCAGGGACCTCCTCCTGTAAGTCCCTTTGTGCCTGTGGGGACCTTGGCAATGGTGGTCGGCTGTGTGGCCCTTCCCTGTGCTGTTCCTGCTGCAGCTGTTTCTGCAGGATCATATTGTGTAGCATGGCACATACTATGAACATGTGTGCACATGTAGCTGCAGAGTACTGCAAGGCTCCACCAGATATGTCAAGGCAGCAGATCTGTGACTTGAGCATCCCAAACACATGCTCTATAATGATCCTGGTTTGTGTGCGTGCCTCATTATGGCATTCTTGTGTGGGTGTGTGTGCATTTCTGATGTGTGTCATCATCCATGGCTCCAGTGCATAGTCAGCATCCCCCACCAGATGGCCATATGGGATGCCCTCACTGGCAAATGCCAGGAACAGCTGTTATGAATGCCAGATGTGGGAGTCATGATAGCTTCCAGGGCTGCCAGCAAAACATTCATGATAATGCCTTGGGCATTGCACATGACCTGGCAGTTAATGGAGGGGAAGCCCTTGCAGTTTATGTAGACCCTACCCTGTTCACTGGGTGGTGCTTTGATGTGGATGTGCCTGCAGTCTATGGCACCCAGTACCTCCAGGTTATTCTGCTTCATGGTGGAAGAGATGCATATTGCTGGTCCTCTCCTCATGGGTGTTGGAGAAGTAAATGTGCTCACTGGCATGTGGTAGCATGGCATCCAGGAACTGCTGGAGTACCCTGGATGCAGATGCCTGTGAGACCCCCATCATGTCCCGAGTAGGTTTTTGTAAAGTACCTGTAGCTAGAATTCTTAAAGCTGCACATACCTTGATATCCACTGGGATCCCCTCTGTTGGTTCTAGCTCTGAGTTGAGGCCAGCACAGCTCGTGAGTTGCTAAAATATGTCTCTGTCCACCCTGTAGCGCTCTATTATCTCCAGAATATGTAGCCCCTGGTGGGTTACCCTAAGAAGATACCTGTGTTAGCTGACATTTTGTTTGATGTGAAAACATTTTATAGAAAGTTGCTTTTAATTGTTTTATTACAATAAGTTTAAAAAAGGTAACACTATTGCAGCTGACAGTAATGTGCACATTGAAAATGATGCATCAGAAGATGATGTGGACTCATTAATGAACATTTCAATTTACAGTTTTAACGATGACTTATTTGAAAATGAAATTAGTGAAAGTACTGCTTTTTCTGCTCATAATGTTTTGAATACTGGTTATTCCAGGTTTAAAATTCCTGTTTTACCTATCAAAAGTAACTTTGCACCGCCAAAATTGTCTTCAACTATTAACATGTTTGAGCAAGTGTTATTGAAAAGAGTTGAATTTGAATATAGTCATTTTGCAAAAACCAATAAAAAGCTCAATTTAACTAAAGATGAATGGTTAGAATTGTTGAAGCTTAAAGGGAGTCTCAAACAAGTTGTTTTTAGGAAAGTTGATAAGGGACGAAATTGGGTGGTTTTGCCTAAGAATATGTATGATAGAATGATGTATGATTTATTGCAAGTTAATGAAGATTATATGTTGTTGGACCATAACCCAGTCACACAGTGTAATTATGAACTTTTTGAATTGTTGGAAAGAGGAGAAAAGTTGGGCTTTTTTCTAGTGAAGATGTTAGGAAATTTAAAGTTAAAGATCCACTTGATCCTTTTTTCTACATTATTCCTAAAATACATAAGAGTGTGGACAGTCCCCCAGGTAGACCAATCATTTCTGGAACACATTCATTTATGCACTGTGTAGGTATTTGTTTAGATTCAGTTTTGAAGAAATACCTGTTTAGAGTTCCTGCACATATTAAAAATACACAGGACTTATGTGAAATGGTTCGTAAAACACAGTGGAGTGAGGACTACTATTGGGTTTCAGTATATGTGAGTTCTCTTTATACTTCCATCCAAAATAGGTTTGGTCTGGAGGCAGTTTATGATGTGATGGGTGAAGGTCCTAAATCAGTATATACTGTTAGACTTCTTGCATTTTGTTTGACTCATAATTATTTTAAATGTGAGAAAAGTGTTTATTTGCAAAGGAAAGGCACGGCAATGGGTGCATCTTATGTACCTAATTATGCTGTGATTTACATGGGGTATTTCAAAAAGTTATTTATATATAGCACTGCTTTTTGGAGAGAAAAGGTTGTGCTGTATAGGAGATTTATTGATGACTTATTTTTTGTTTGTAAAGGCCTGCCTTTTGAGGTTGACAATTTTATCTTGGAACTGAATAAAAATCCACAAGGTCTTAAGTTTTCTATGGTCATGGGTAAGTCTAGTATTCAGTTTTTGGATGTAGAATTTTATGTAGACAAATTCAATAATATTCAACAAAGGCCATTTAGGAAGCCCACAGCAGTGAACAATTTTTTGTTTGCTGAGAGCATGCATCCCCCTCATTTGATTGATTCTCTTCCTTTGGGAGCCTTTAAACAAATTACACGTAACACTTCAGAGGACAAATGTAAGGAGTTTTATTTCTCTGAAGTTAAAGACAGACTTGTAATAAGGGGTTATAATAAGAAAAAGTTAGATAATACTATGAAACGGTATTATAGGTGAAGTTGATAAAATTAGAATTAATAAGGTAGGAAGTAGTAATTTGAAACCTGCTTTCTTGGGAAAAAGAGTTATATTTTGTTCCCAGATTTCCCCTTTCTCAGAAATTATGAAGAAATTAATTCAAGACTTTTGGCATTTAATGTGGCTTGATGAAAGTGTTGGTAATTTGTTTCCTGGGATGGTAAAATTCTTTTATAGCAGGTATTCTAATTTAAAATAATTGTTGTATAAACCTTCATATAATGTTGAGAAGGGGTTGACAGGCTCATGTGCTTGTGGAAAGTGTAAAGTTTGTAAAAATATTAGAAACATTTCAGGCAATTTTATTAATGGACGTAAATTTGTCAGTAAAAATAGGTTTACCTGTGACTCATGTGGAGTAGTATATATAGTAGGTTGTGGTTGTGAGATTACAAAATGGTATATAGGTCAAACTAAAAGAGCAGTTAATGTTAGGATATTAGAACACTTAGGTGATATTCACAACAGGAATTATGGATGTCCAGTGGGTGAGCAATTTTGTAGGACACATGGAGGGGATGACAGTTCATTTTTCTTTAGTGTTCTTGCCAGCCCCTTTTGTGTGAGAGGCGGTGAGCTTAAGTATAGGTTGAATATACTTGAAAGCAAATTAGTTTTGAACTTTGGTACTTTAACCCCTAGGGGGCTTAATTTGAAAGTGAATTTGTTTTAAGCAGTGTAAACAGCAGTTTAAGTAATGCAAACAGCAGCTTAAATTATTGTGTCATAAGGTTACCACCCGTCCCGGTGTCAGCAGGACACTCACGGGTTGAGCTGCCTCATCCTGTTGCCCACTGTGGAAAGTAGTGGGACTTGAAAAGTCCCACTTTTCAATCGCACTGAATTGCTGTGGAAAAGCTGCAATTACTTCCAGCTTTTCCACGGCAATTTAGTTACGTCACCAACCCGGACCTGCAGGCAAAGCTGCTGCCTGTTAGGTCCGGGTGCTGTAATTCATGCAGCAATTGGTTGCAATTCATGAAAGGGGTGGGGATTGGGGCAGGAAGAGCCCTGCAAAGATCGCGGCTGTAGGAGCGCTTTGTGTTAAGCGATTCTACAGCCGCTAAAAAAAAAAAACAAGATTTTTTTTTTCTAACGAGCCAGTCAGTCAGCCATCCATCCATTCATACAGCCATCCATCCAATCTTCCAACCAGCCATCCATCTATTCATCCAGCCAGCCATCCATCCATTCATTCAACCAGCCAGCCATCCATTCATTCCACCAGCCAGCCAGCCATTCTTCCAACCAGCCAGCCATTCATGCAGCCAGCCAGTCAGCCATGCTTCCCTTCATGCAGCCATACAGCCATTCTTCCAGCCAGCCAGACAGCCAGCCATTCATTCATTCATTCAATCAGCCAGCCATCCATTCATGCAGCCAGCCATCCATTCATCCATCCATCCATCCATCCATCCATCCATCCATCCATCCATCCATCCATCCATCCATCCATCCATCCATCCATCCATCCAGCCATCCAGCCATCCAGCCATCTATCCAGCCATCTATCCATACATCCAGCTATCTATCCATTCAGCCAGCCATCCATCCAGTCATTCATCCATCCAGCTGCTACTCCCACCAACTAGCTAGTCACTCCAGCAACTGGCCAGCTAGTCAGCTAGCCACTCCAGCAGCCAGCCAGCTAGCCGCTTCAGCAGCCATCCAATCAGCAACTCCAGCAGCCAGCTAACCAGCTAGCTAGCCACTCCAGCAACCATCCGTCATACCCATAACAGCATCTCCTTCACCGCTCCTGTAGTGATGTCATGGTAGAGGGTGTGGCCAGTGTCATATTGGCCACACCCCCATGTCCCACTTTGGCCCACTGAAAAGGTGGCAACCCTATCACTGTGTCATTTGATATTTTTGGTAATTTTGATATTTTTGATATTTGATATTATATTTATGAAGATATCATGAAAAGTTTCCACATGTAAAATGTTTGGTATTTGTTTTTGGTATTTGTATTTTTAAATGAACAAACTGAATAATTAAGTAATTTAATAATTTAATAAATGATGTGGGTTCACCTTGTATAAAAAGTATGGAAATCTTATGTCATGTATCCTTGAAGGCAAAATGCTGAGGTACCAGATGCTTTAGTGCTAGTAAAGATCCTTCTACAAGTCTTGCTGTTTGTGTTTTTTCTTATATTTGTGTTTGCTCAGAGTTTTTCATCACAGCTGTGACAAATGTCAGATGTGGGAGTCGTGATAGCTTCCAGGGCTGCCAGTACACACATTCATGATAATGCCCTGGGCATTGCACATGACTGGGCAGTTGATGGAGGGGAAGCCTTTGCAGTTTATGTAGACCCTACCCTGTTCACCAGGTGATGCTTTAATGTGGATGTGCATGCAGTCTATGGCACCCAGTACCTCTGGGTATTCTGCTACACAGTGGAAGAGATGCATATTGCTGGTCCTCTCCTCATGGGTGTTGGGGAAGTAATTGTGCTCACTCACATGTGATAGCATGGCATCTAGGAACTGGTGGAGTACCCTGGATGCAGATGCCTGTGAGATCCCCATCATGTCCCCAGTAGGTCTTTGGAAAGTACCTGTAGCTAGAATTCATAAAGCTGCACATACCTTGGTATCCACTGGGATGGGTTCCCCTCTGTTGGTTCTAGCTCTGAGTTGAGGCCAGCACAGCTCAGTGAGTTGCTGAAGTATGTGTCTGTTCACCCTGTAGTGCTCTACTATCTCCAGATCATGTAGCCCCTGGTGGGTTACCCTGGGTCTGAACAATCTTCTCCTCCTCCTTGGTCTATGGTGGTTGTCAGCATTATCCTCCTCACTGCCCTCAGCCTCTAGCACATACTGATAGATCAAAGCAATGGTAGCCCCTAACATTTTTCCAGTTAAAATTCACCAAAATGTATACACAAATGGTGCAGAGTTTGTGGGGAAAACCAGACTGTAAGGTGTTTCCAAACTTTATACTGCTGTGCTGCAGATGCTGCCTTTATGATTGGCTGACTGTGATACATTCCAGCTGCCACCTATATTACTCGTGGCTTTGATTTGGCCACTGTGAGTGTTAGAGGCATTACTGGTAATTTGTGCATGATTGTCTTTATTCTGCTGTTGCCCTTTTTAAATTATTCTTTACTTACATCTCCTCCCACTTTTAGCTATGCAGCCACCTGCCAGCTGTATTATTATGTGCTTTGCCTGGCCTATTGTAAGTTGCAAGAGTCCCATATTAGTGATTTTTACTTAATTTCTCCTTTGTTGTGCTGTTGCCCTTTATTTTTATATCTCCTCCCATTTTTAGCTATGCAGCCACCTGCCAGCTGTATTATTGAGTGCTTTCAGTGGCCCATTGTGGGTTGCAGAATCCCATATTGCTGTTTGTACTGCATTTCCCTTGTTCTGCTATTTCTTTTTTCTTTTCCTATATCCTTCCTGTTTAAGCCCTGGTGCAGCATCCAGACCTGTTTAGCTAGTGTAAACAGCAAGAAATGGCCCTCCCCTGGGCACAAACATGCTCCTCAGTTCATGGAATAAGTGTATACAGCCGCAGACGCACACCCTCATTTAGCTGTGCTTAGCTAAACACAAATCCAGCCAAAGGAGCTCCAATATGCTTACAGAAAGCATGACACACACCCTTTTTGTGTTAGTTGCTCCTCCTGTCTACACAATGGTGTTAGAGCACCTACACCGTTAGGTGCAGTGTGACACTTAGAAGAATTTTGTGATTCAGTATAAGTTCCCTCATTAACATACCCCACATCCTTACTCCATAGTTACTACACAAGAGCCTTCCCCCTTAGCAACCACTGTTCCCTGCCATTGTTTTGATTCTGCTTGCCATTGACTATAATGGCAAAATGCAGCTTTCCCCTAAAATGCTTATTCACATTTATTTCTTTATTTTTCACACAATCCCATTTGCGTACCACTTCCCTATGCTTAACGGACAAGATCAGCCAAGAAATAATAAACTTTCATTTTTTTTCAAAAGTAAACAGTTTAACATACCAATGGCCATATATTTGGCCATTGGCATACCTACACTTTAGGGTCCATGTTTTTATTGGAGCTGTCATGGCTCCGTTTTCAATTTTGCAGAATTTATGCAGCTTACACTGTTCCTGCACGGCTACCTACCTGCTTCCTGGATTGCTATTTTACCTCATTTGCATGGTTTTTACCAGCAAATGAGGTAATTAGCATGCTACACAGGTTTCCATGCAGGAACAGTGTCAGCTCACTAGTGCACATCGATACAGCATATTCCTGGATTGCTCGGTGGCCATATTTCATGAAGGAGCGGCTACACTGCTCCTGCATGGAAATTTTAGCTTCGTGAATCTGGCAGAGAGTGTTTTTCCTCAGCCTGGTGGATGTATGAAATTGGTCTTCTGTTTTTATATACACACACACATATATATATATATATATATTATATATATAATAATATAATATATATATATATATATATATATATATATATATATATAAATATATATATATATATATATATATATATATATATATATATATTATATATGGGTCTACTTCGATCCATCAAAAACACAGTTTATCGAATCTGAGTTACATGAGTCCATTTTCACGAAAGCACATTTATTCAAAAATGCACATTCGTGAAAATCAGTTCAAGTTCAGCAAAGAGAGGTCACTGGTTTCATGATCCTGTGGTGGTGCAGGTATGTTGTTTCTTCAGTGGTATATGGGAGGGGAGATTGTTGTTGTAGATCACGGTACAGTGAGGATAAGGGAATATTCCCTTTTCCCCACTGTAGTGTCATCTCAGAATTAGTATATATATAAGTAGCAGTGGCGTGGGGGTGCAGAGGGGCTTGCCCCCCTCCATAAATGTGTTTACTGTACCTGTTCTTTTATTTCCTTTTGCGGTTCATTGACTTGATTTTTACGAAAGTGCCTTTTCAAATAAGGAGAATAAATAGGTGCACAACACCTATAGAACTTCCAAAAAATGTTCCCAGCACTCAACAAATGTAGTACTTATTTAATTTCAAATGTCAGCAACAGAAAAAATAGTTTTGTCTTTATACAGGCTTTTTCAATGCAAGTTATTAAGACATGACTACCACCTGATCTAGAAATCAACATCTGATATGGTTCTATTTAAAAGTATATGTCTGGGGAATGCAACTATGTTATTGACACCATTTTAGGTAAACTAATATTAAAAATATCAGTAATATTACAAAATATGCCATGGTTTAGTGGTAAATCACGTTGTGTATGGAGTGCAGGGTCCTGCATTCAAGCCTTGGAGAGGCAGTTTATTTTACGGGGTGGGAGGTTGGCATAATGGTTAAGATGTTTACCTTACAGACACAAGGTGCAGGGTTTGATTCTCACATGGGGCAATTGGCTAGGCTTAAAATGGCCCACAAGGGCACTTAGCCTAGTACTAATCTATGAACCTATCTATGAACCTATGTGGCAGATGTGTTACAGAGTAGCATCTAAGATTATGGAATGCATTTTCTGTCAGAAATCAGTGTTGATTTCCTTCAAAAATAATCTTTATGCATATATAGAAAGTAGAAAACCTGAACATGACATCAGGACAATCAACCTTCTGGAGTTCTAGTAGATTGTACGCTTGGCTACTGAAACTTTGATTGTTACTACTGTTAACTCATGTTATGTTGGAAATATATATATATATATATATATATATATATATATATATATATATATATATATAAATGCTATAGCTAACAGTTTTACAACAGTGCTTTACAATTTTTTATGTTTACAAGTGTATGACAGGAGCATGTAATAAGAAAAAGAACTCACACATGCTTATAACTTATATGTCAAAGGCAGCGCTGCCTTGCTGCATGTTCTGCTCGGTATGCCAACAGAGTACATCCCAGCCTTGTAGTGAACTCGCTACATTCTTGGGGCAAGTCATGGCTGCATACATCGTGTTGTCATAATTAATGATGTACAAATAAGCTGGGTTGTGTTCTGGTAGCAGGCCGTTAATCTGTGATGCCACATGTGCTGTTACATGAGTTTGAGTATATGTGTTAATAGGCTGCCCGGCAAATGCAAAGATGGCTCTGTTTATGATAGGATTGCATTTATATTCCATGCCAGCATACCTCTCTACTGGTATGAAAATGTATTGCACAAAAGTATTTATGCATTAGACAAATCTATGCATATATCTTTGAGTTGTAATAGCTTTACTCATGCTGTTGCTTGTACAGCTTCTGATTACCACACACTGTACAGTACCCTGAGTAGTGGTGGACAGTAAAGTTCCTTGCGTCTGCTATCACTTGTCTCTGAACTGTGCATTATTTTTCCTGAATTTTATTGGCCATTAACCATGATGATTGTTTACCAGTTGTCATCTCATGAACAAGCTGCTCTTATAATAATACATAATGATAATATATTTCTAGCAGCTGCAAAATGATCAATTAATAGCTGGGAAGATCAGATATAACATTATATGCAGTTAGCTACAATCCGGTTTACCAGTTATCTGTACTTTTTCCCTGACGGAAAAGACCAAAAATAACAAGCAGTTTGTTCAAGATGAAAAAGTTGCAATTTATAATATAATTTTTTTATTGAAAAGATGACTCATTTGCAAAATTGCAGAACAAGAGTCATAGTTTACCTCCTGGGTCTGCTAGAAATGGAAGTAAATGCCACATACATGATAATTTTCATATCAAGAAAATAAGTATTTCCGATTGTGTTGTAAGTTCTCATAGGTAATTGGCAAAGTATAGCTGAGTCACAGTTAGCCTTCTAGTTTAAATTTAGTTGAACTGAAATGCTAAAAGTCTGATGTTACTTTTTATGAATAAAACACAGCATAATTCAGAAAAGAAAAAATGTTTTCTGTCAGATATATACAACAGAGAGTAACTACACTGTTATTAGCAGTACATGTACCAGGCTGCCTATGGGATGGAATTTGCATTGACAGTCTTCAGCTATTGTCAGCTGAACAAGAATGTATTACAGGAAAAAAAAGTGAAATCCAAAATGTTTATAACAGTACAAAAACAAGTCATTATTCCCTTGCATTTAAATTAACAGTCACATTATCATGAATAATAATCTCTCAAACAGAGGTGGCTTTGGGGAATATTCAGAAAAAAGAACATCATGACTGCCCAGGTGGACACAGTAAAATGAATCTAGTGCAACACGGCGTGATAGGAGTTAGACATGTATGAGTGCCATTGACCATGCCAGAGGTAATACTGCATAATGAATCTTTGCAGAGAAGAAAATTGACAGTAACCTCACTAGTGGATCTTATGCACTGTGAGAGATCACATGAGCCAAGGTAAAGCATTTGGTAGGTAGCATGCCAGATGCTATGTTTATTCACATATGCATTGAAGCACCATGTGCACTGCAGGCAGCCCATAGAATGGCGTCACACCAAAGTACAAAGGTATTTTATTATATAAATGTGGAGGAAACTGGCAGCTAGTACTGGAGAGGAAATGGGGAACAGCAATCAGAGGAATACACAGAAAGACAACAGGATGGGAAGATTGTTGGTGGAGAAGAAAGGTATACTTATTGTGGATACAGGTGCCCATATTTTAAGAAGAAGGGCAGAGGTGGAAAGGTAGCAGGGAAAAGTTCAGATAGGGTGAAGAATGAGGAGAAGAAACCAAGGGTAGATAAAACACATATAATGCAGATGGAAATTGACAGAGGAAGTAGTGATACATAAGGAGGAAGCAGCAATGGGGAGAGGTGGGCTAACCAATGGTGGGCAAGTGAGCTCCCCCATCACCAGACTTCTGAACGAGAGTCCCAGGAGACCCCTCCACAAGCACAGCTGTCAGATGAAAAGCCTTTGACTTTTCCAGAGAAGCTGCATGGAAGCCACCAGCAAGCACCTCTGGTTATCTTCCATAGACAGGACTTTGGACTCCTGGGGATCCAGCAGTAGGTGTTTTGACTGGTGAAGCCTTTGGTGGCCACTGCTTCTCCAGTGACTGCAAAAGAAGAAGAGAAGAAATGGAGTGAAACAAAATAACAAAGAAAAAAAACAGAAAGAAATAAAAAAAGAAGAAAGTCACAACTGCAACACATTAGTAACATGTGAAAGTTTATTACAATAATTCACCACTATCACCCACACACTACTACTTATTCTGCTGGCAGGAAATCCTGTCTTGACTCCTCTGATAGGCCATTCCATTCTCTTACATCTTCTGAGGTGACAAAAGATATACAAAAACAGTAATCAGCACTGCATATTCTTGACAACAGAATTATATCTGCAGCTGCCAGGCCTATTGTACAATGCCAAATCAAGAACAGAATGCTTATAATGAAGAAGTGACTTCCTCTCCCTATCCTCTTTTTCCTACCTGTGGAAAAGGTCTAGGTGCTGCCTCAGCATGTCACTATATTTGCACTTGTGCTGCTTGCCAGGGAAGGTGATGCCAGTGGCATGATTCAGCAACCTGGTAAACTGGTAGCAGGTATCAGTTTTGTAAAGGGGCCATTGGAGTCCCCCAGCATGTACCTCTGTAGTCTGTATGCTACAGATGAAGGAAGATTTTACTCTTCTTGCAGCATCATGTGGGAGCCCTGCCAGAATTTGTGCCTGCTGAGGCCATGTCAACTAATAAGTTCTAATCCATGAGAAACATGGTAACCCTGTGTGCAAAGCCATATACTGATGCTCATTAATGGAGAGTGTGACAGTCTTATGCACATTAACAGTAACATGATGCAAATGGTCAGTAGCATAGTGCAAACTGAGAATATTGTGGCTACGTTTCACAGTGGCCTTGTACATGTGCAAGCCATACATGAGAATATGGCTGTTAATGCCTCATGATACAGGAGCAATTCAGAAATACCCAAATAGAATCCCTTCATTAACATAATTACTGTGTTAAGAGGGCCAGTCTATCATAATGAAATGACCACATAAGTCAAGAGAATCGTAGCAAGGATTATGGCTGATAATGCATTGTGAAACTATCAAAACGAGGTAAACAACACCACACAGCTGCAGAGTAAACAGGAACAACCACCAGGTCCACAATGTCCACTTTATTTGTTCAATGATTAAGCACTTTTTTAAGAGTATAACAAAACCTCATCAGAATCACATAAAACCTATACACACCCATTTAAATAACCCTCCTAAAAATCACATGACTAAAATTTACCAATAACAAAGAATGTAAGCTTAACTGAATACTTGTAACTCGTGTTAAAGGTCCATTCAGAAATTAACATAGATAGCAGCCTCATTAGCAAAATTCCTGCACTAAGAGGCCCACTTTAGTGGAGTACAAAACTGCAGAAAGGAGCACTAATAATGGGCTTTTGGAGACCAGGAGTGCAGTGATTATACAAGGGTGCATGGAAGGAATAAGGACAATAACAGAGCAGAGAAGGGTGTGGAGGTAATACTGCTCAAGGGATGCATGCTGACTGACAGTTTGGGAATATGGGGAACTCAGTCTGATAGGGCACTTTCAACAAGGCAGGACAGGCCATAGTCCTGCTGGGAGGAGCACAACCTGACAGGGCACAGGGAAATAGTCAGAGCATTTCACTGACTTGCTGTGCTGATTCATAGGTTCATAGGTTCATATATTAGTACTAGGCTAAGTGTCCTTGTGGGCCATTTTAAGCCTAGCCAATTACTCCATGTCAGAATCAAACCATGTGCCTTTTGTTTGTAAGGCAGACACCTTAACCATTATGCTAATCCCTCACAACAGCATTCCATAATCACACAGACAGAAGGACATGCTACAAGGGATATGTGGCCTCCACTGCACTGGGAACAGGCTGTGCTTTCTGCATAAGTAAACAAGGCAGTCATGCCTAACATGCCCACCACTGTCACACTATGGCACAGGGACAGAATAGCACTATAGCAGCACACAGGGCTGTGGCCATTGTAAGGGGTATGGAAACAGTACTGAGTCAATTGCTAGCAGGCATGCACAATCACACACACACACACACACACACACACACACACACACACACACACACACACACACACACACACACACTTTGATCACATGTCTAACCCATATGTGTACATGTCTTGTCAGGGAAGAGCAAGAATGGCAATAGCTGAAAAGTTCACCACAGAAGAGCTAGAGCTTCTACTACAGGTACTGTGCACACATATAAACCTGTAATATCACCTGTGATCAGCAAATGTTATCTTACTTATGTTATTCCCATCCCTGCTGTATGAAGACAGTTTTCCTGTCTACACTGTCCATGGATGTGTCCACTCCAGATCATGGAGACTTCTATGAACATGGCTGACACACTTCAGGTGCCATTTTCGGTACACTTCACTAGGCAAGCCAATTAAAGTCCTAAAGTTCAGCCCTATCACACTCTCTTGTGCCCTGCAGTGAGCAATACCTACCTCTCTGTGTCTCTTGGGTTATGGATGCAAAAATTCTAAAGGAATGCCACATGGTGGTCCATAGCAAAGTTCCCATAAATGCTCCCAGTGTGTTACACCATCCTTAGACAGGATGCTTCCTGTCTTGAGTCAGCAAGACCACATGGTATACCCACGTAGTATTCCATGCATAGAAGATCCAATCCATTGCAGGTGGACATGATCCCAAATTCCCCCAAACCTCTAAGGCATATGTGTGGCTAATACATCCAGCAGCATTGACTCACTTATCTATGCTAGTATTGATATGCACTGTCACTTCCACTGTGGCCAAACCCACCTGTTCAAATGAAGATATCTTGCCCAACCCTCTAGCCTATATGGATATGGTAATGTCTAATGTACAGCATGGCCAGCCAGTTCACTCTAATACATCCTGGGGTGTGCATATGCATGCAATAGGTTAATATGTATTTCCCTTGTGAGGGCACAGAATTGTGGATGAGACAGCTCTTTTTTGCCAGTGCCAGAACATTTGCTGCCTCTCATGGGGTACTTATGCATCCAGTTCCTCTGACAACTCCTCACCTTTTTCTCCTCCACTGCTGTACATGTATATCAGACAACACTACAGCATCCCCAGGTTCTATCTGCATTGTAGTGCTGTGATACAGTATGGTACCACACCAAAGATATCTTTCTGCAGATCTCTGGATCATACTGCCACCATATCTTGTAGCAGAAGCAGGTCTTGATAACAAAGAACACGCATTCAGTGATGTTCCATATCTGTGACAGTGCAGTGTTATACACCATCTCCTTCTGATTATAAGCAAAACAGTAATTCACAGTGAGCTGCAATTGTAGTGAACCACTATTGTAATTTTTTGTGCAACTCTGTTGAACTGTTTTATGAGAAGTTATATTTAAACAGGACTACATACGGTACAATAAGTGGAAGTAGTGGTTCTATATTCATATTCCAACTGTGTTAGACACTTTTATATATTTTTTTTATTTCTGGAAGAATAATATTAATCAGATATACATATTGCACAATGAATCAAAAGACTGGCAAAGTTTTCTTATTACAACTATGGAAGAAAAGTGGGTACTTTTCCATTAACAGGGCAACACTTTTTCGGCCGCTGCTAATGTTCTTTTCCTTGTCGGAGTGCTATTCATTTTCTGGAAGGTCAGCACTGGTTATTTAACAGTCCTGTCATGGTTTCACTTTTGCCTTTGTTCTCCCACCATCCGTAGATTTCTACAGCGGTTTTATAACATGAAGTGAATTTTCGAGGCTGACTGTATGTTTGTTTATCCAAAGAAGGATGAGTGCTGGCTTGTTAAACATCTGCCACTGTTCTGCGATTGTGCAGGAAGATGTCTTCTGACTTGGATTCAGTGGATTCAGTTCAGGCCTCGTTAGAAATGTTGTGACTTCCATAGTAAGTGCAACATTTAGGAGGAAACAACACATTTTGGAGGAAAGAGGAAGAATATCAGGAATAAATCTAGACATTCTGCCGTGCAAACAAAAGGAACTTGCTGGGTTAGATGATAAAGTCAGTGTTGCTCAGATAACGTTTCTGACGGTATTACACATCATCTGTAACTGTATGATAACTTCACCAACAGGAACTGCTCAGTAAGGTTAAAGGTGGTAATAAAAATTAAAAAAGACCTTCAGTTAGTAGTCCCAAAACAGGACTCACCCTTATCCCTTCCAAGTTTTGTACCGTGCCACAACACATGGTTTATTTGGAGCATTTCCGTTAACAAGGAAAGAACATTAATAGCAGCCGTAAAGTATATTATAACATGATTGTTTCATTAATATAACATGCTAAGGCATTTAATACTGATATTTTATTAGCCTTTCAAATATGGTCTGACAGTAATTCTTGTAGTACCTGGTGAGTCATATTAATGATAATATAATTATTAATATGATGATTATAATAGCAGCTGAAAAAAGTGTTGCCCCGTTAACGGAAAAGTACCAAAAAGTGAAATATACTTTTTTATTTCAGGAAGATCAACAGTATTATTGTATGAATGAATGCACCATTAGCAACATCTAATTAACTGTAATAGTATATTCATATCAGTAGTGGCATTCTCCCTGACTATGTTAGATAATTTTTCTTGTAGTATAGTTGACATGCAAAGTGTCTTAGAGCAATTATTTTTTTTGTTTGTTTTTGTAGAGAGGAAATGTGATTCAGCAACACACAATGAACTGCTGTTGTAACAATGCTTTTAAACTAACAGAGTAAGGAGGGAAGCTGAAAATAACAAAAACAACCAAGCACAGCTTCAGGGATAAGGCCAATAGATATCCAAGGACCAAATGATCGAATACGCTCAGATATAAACCTTCTTTATTAACGCTTGTATTTCCAACAAATAAAACACGTTTTCGTTGCTGAATGCAACTTCTTCAGACAATGAAAACACCTGAATGTTTAGTTTAAATACACCACTGATTAATCACATGTTGTTCCAATTAAGAAGTTAAAGAAATATTCATTATAAATGCTGTGTTCTAAGACTATAGACATTATGAACTAATGTATGAAAAACATATATACAAAAATACATTTATACAAAATTAAACCTTTGTTTTTTTTAAAAAGTACATTGATGTGTCACTAAATGCCACCTTAAATAAAACTAAATACATACATAATAGTCTTAAAAACAATTTAAAATCCTCTAAATATTAAAATGTGTTTATCTATACTATACTGGCCTTGAGTTTTAGTATTGGCTTGATGGAAATATAGTCATTTAAGCCTGTTTTTTTATTAGAATCCAGGGAGATTTGCCAGTGAGTCTCCCTTTGTTCCAACCTGGCCTGCCATGGTCCCCCCCTAGGGTCCTTATCTATACTCTCCAGTACAAAAAATCTATATCTGGCTATAGGACATGTCAATGTATGTTTGTACAAAGCATTATTGATGTTAGCTTTTTGTACATCATACATGTGTTCGTATATCCTGCGCTTAAGAGTGCGCTCTGTTTTGCCCACATAATATGTTGGACATTGTGTGCAAATCGCCAGATATACCACCCTTTGACTATTACAATTAAAATATTCTCTTGCTTTGATGACTCTATTCAAAGCTGTAATAGTAACTTGTTCGTCCTGTATAATGTAAGGGCAATGTGAGCAGGTACCACATTTGTATGTACCCTTGCGTGTACGTGTTGTTTTGTTCTGGAAGGGGACCTGTTCCAACAAACTTTTGATGTTTCTACCCCTACTAAAAACAGTTCTTATTTCTTTGCCTTGCAAATTAGGCAAATCTGTGAATGCCATAAATGCTTCCCACTCCTGTATAATGATATCCCTGATGTCACTTGAGTTAGTACTATATTGTGTGATAAAGGCATGATCAAATTCTGTATTATTTTCATACATATCCTGTCTCAGTAAAGTAGTCCCTACCCCTAACACTGGGGCATATCTGTCTTTTCTACCAATGATAACTTGTTCTTGAATTTGGCTGATAAACCGTACAGGATATCCCCTGTCCTGGAACATGGACATCAATTTGTGACATTCCGTGAGGAAGTCTTCATCCTCTGACGTCATACGTGATATTCTGACGTATTGTCCCTTCACAATACTTCTTTTCTGATATAACGGGTGCAAACTGTTAAAGTGAATATAGCTGTTAGAGTAGGTGGGTTTTCTATATACATTAGATTTAAAACCCCCTTGTGATTTCTTACTGAGCAGGACATCCAAGTACTCAACCCTATCATCATATATTTGGTGCGTGAAAATGAGAAAATCTGTTGTGGAAGCTAAATATTCCATAAATTCCTGAATTTCACTATGGGTCCCTCTCCAAAAAATACAGATGTCGTCCAGAAACCTATAGTAAGCTACCCAATGTTGTTTAAAGGTACTATTGAATACAAATTTGCTTTCCCAAATGGAGAGAATAATATCTGCGTATGTCGGTGCACAGTTTGCCCCCATAGCCACGCCTGAGGTTTGCTTGTAATATTCTCCCCCGAAATGGATGAAGTTATGATGTAATACAAGTTTCATTAAATTCATGATCAAAAAATTATCCCGAAATTCTGCTTTCGGACAAGATGTGATAGCCTCATCCAACCATTGTAGACCTGTTTCTTGTGGGATCACGGAAAACAGGTCCAAAACATCAATGGTTAGGAATATAAGATTGGGTACCATAAGGTCTGGAGTTGTCTGCTTTAAAAATTCCCAGGAGTCTTTGAGAAGGTGGGAAGATCTAGGCCATAGTTTTTTGAATTTATAATCCAGGAATTTGGAGATAGTAGAAATCTTGGAACCCTTGGCCGCTACTATGGGTCACAGGGGGGGGGTCTAGTAAGTTCTTGTGGACCTTGGGAACCCCGAACATGGAAGGTATTTTGGGTTCCGTGTTGTTTAAAAAGTTGTAGGTAACCTGATCAATCACTCCTGTGTCTAACAACTGTTTAATAGCAAAGTCTATTTTCTTATAAGCTATGTTGATCTCATTTAAGGATACCGTAGTGTATCTGCAAGTGTTGTTAAGTATGTTAAACATTTTACCTTCGTATAAGACCTGGTCCATAACTACCATCCCCCCTCCCTTGTCTGGTTCCATGACTCTAATGGTAGAATCCTGTCTCAAGGATTCCAAAAGCTGTCTCTCAGGTGATGTTAAATTAATCACATGTTTTTTCTGTCTACACTGATTCCTGATCCTTTGTTCGATTCTCATTTCCAAATTTTTAAGTTGTGGGTGGAGTGGTGGATTAAAAGTACTGGTTCTGTGCGGGATATCATCCCTAGTATAATCTGTATGACCCAAAAAATTCTCTAAGTTAAGCTTCCTGATGAAGAGTTTTAAATCTATTATAACTTGAGTAGTATCACTGTACCTACTGGGGACATATTTCAGTCCCTTAGTGAAAAGTTGAAAAAAAGTATCTGTGATCTCCAGATGACTATAATTGTAAATAGAAAACCCCCCCGATTTACATATGATCGGAGAAGGTTCAAACTCGTGAGTAGCACCATTTACCAACTCAATGGAACTTGAAATAACCTGTGTTGTATCCCTTAATGTCTGTTCGTGTAATTCCTCGTGTTCCCCCTGTGAGGGGGACTTGGAGGCAAAAAAGACTGGGATGCACTCCTTTGATTACGGATCCTTTCAGACCTCCTAGGTAGTGGATCAACTGTCCATTCATCTAGCCTGTCCAAGCCCTGATCTTGCTCATTTGGTAACTGCCCAGAAAAAGAAACTGTTCTTTGGTGTTTGAAATAATAAGAGTGAGAAGCAGGTGGCATAGGGTACTGGTGACCCTCGCTGTATTCCTTTATGTCCCTCTGTAACTTTCTACATTTTCTTTTAACAATAACTTCACATTTACTGTCTATATCCTGTCTTAATTTATAATACTGATTTTTACTTTCCTGTACTTGGAACAAAAGATCTGTTGTAACTGCTTCATTATGTTTGGAAATCTCTTTATCAAGCATAATAATCTCTTTTTCGTTATTTCTTATTATAGCCTGTACTATTGCCAGCCCGCAATTGTCAAATGCTGTAACCAATTCTTTATAAAATTCACTATCTTTAACAACATTATTAGGATACTTGTGTATCCTAAGCCCCTTAGGCACCAAACGTTTACTTAGACATTCTTTTAAATATTTGTTGTCTAAATTGAGTTTACGGTACCTATATAGGCAAGATTCAAGTGCCGTCATGGAGTCCTGAAAAGTTATAGTCCTTGAATTTGCATGTGTCGGGCTCCGCGATGTAGTAAAGGAAGGTATGCCCTTGTACCATTCTTGGAACGAAGAGACCGGTATGTGTGGAAAATCCGCTTCTCTTGGAGCTCCCGAGACTGTTTCGGTATTAGGTTGTAGTAGCCTTGGCGTTCTGTGAAAGTCAGTGATGTTGGAAGTACTTCCGGAATCCGCTAGTATAGTTCCGCTGCCTTGTCTTTGACCCATGTAAAACGGCCCATCTTGACCATCCGATGTGGCAAATGTAGTAGGTTTCATGAGTACCTGCTGCAATCCCTTCCCCAAGGGTACTAGAATGTCGATGAGTTCACTTAATTGGCCGGACAACTTTCGTATTTCGCCCACCTCAGAGCGAAATGTAGAAACTTGGATATCGGCTGTAGATATCTCCCCTGTATCCTCCATAAGGACGCCAAACAAACAGAGTAAGGAGGGAAGCTGAAAATAACAAAAACAACCAAGCACAGCTTCATGGATAAGGCCAATAGATATCCAAGTGGTGTATTTATCGGAACAACATGTGATTAATTAGTGGTGTATTTAAACTAAACATTCAGGTGTTTTCATTGTCTGAAGAAGTTGCATTCAGCAACGAAAACGTGTTTATTTGTTGGAAATACAAGCGTTAATAAAGAAGGTTTATATCTCAGCGTATTCCATCATTTGGTTCTTGGATATCTATTGGCCTTATCCCTGAAGCTGTGCTTGGTTGTTTTTTAAAAAACAAAGGTTTAATTTTGTATATATGTATTTTTGTATATATGTTTTTCATACATTAGTTCATAATGTTTATAGTTTCAGAATACAGCATTTATAATGAATATTTCTTTAACTTCTTAATCGGAACAACATGTGATTAATTAGTGGTGTATTTAAACTAAACATTCAGGTGTTTTCATTGTCTGAAGAAGTTGC